>NW_024540125.1:0-16152 GCF_016647785.1 Suillus fuscotomentosus
TAGTTTACGACGAGTAGTGTCGGGACCGAAATGCAACTCTTCGTACTTGTTGCAAGTCGCAAAAGCGTGCCAGTATCGTGTAGGACAGTCGTACTACCATCTGAATCATCTCTATCCATGTCACCTCAAATATGATTGAGTTCCCATACTTTTGAGTCTGGACTCTGAACAGCACAATTTTAAGGTATTGTCCAACAGGGCAATTCAGCCGTTTCCAGGTCCGTTTAGGCATCACAATGGTAGATGATGATGGTTGCAGAGCAGAAGTCGAACATCAAACAGCCGCCGGCCAAGTCATTTGAACGAACCAACTTCTTCATTTCCATTGGCGCCGATACTTTCTGGGAAATGAGAAACATGTATTGGCTGCACCCTCGAAAATCTACACTGGCACTCTGCCTTGAACAAGACTGCGATAGAGATTGTTTGTCTCACTCGAACTGACCCTCCCTGATGCCCGATGGGCTGACGAGGTCGGTTGTGTCCAATGTCCATGATACACACACCGTTGCCTGCATTTCTCTTTGACCTTGCTACTTCATCGAGTTGAGTCCCCACTCATGATAATTTCTGTTGCATATTCTATTCCCCAATTTTTGCAGAATGTCAGGATCAATTTGAATTTTGATCGGTCTAGGACAACGTCTGAGCCAAAGTCTCAGAGGGACACGACGACAGCTCTCAACGGAGTTCAAACGAACATGCTCATTGCTCACTGCCAGCCGTATCCCGCGAAGGAATGACCCTGGCCAGAAACTGGGATCTAGGGTCATATCCAGGAACTGGTGTCAGTGAATGGAGACTTGCAGATTGGTAGACGTATGAAAACAACGTTGGGGAGCTAAGGCGTGGATTGATGATTCCAGTCTATGCAATATATATACATTTATACATAGCCAGAGTACCGTGCAAGTATGGTGAGTAGCTAAGTAACTTTTAGTGAAACAATATCAAAATGGTTTGCCAAAAACTATATCTGTCTATCAAACTACCTCAATACCCAAGGGACATTATAACGGCGACAATCTTCACTTCCGACGACATCTTCATGTTTCCTGTAGAGCACCTGATAGCACGTAGTGATCACCTAGAGCAATTTCCGTACTACACACTACTCCAGTTGACGTGCATTCCTGGAAAGCAATTGTAGTTATGCCAGTTCCTGCGTCAGAGTCGTCCACGAGTTCTGTGTAATATTCTCGAATACTCAGGATGAGGCGTGGTCCCAGCACAAACAACTGCAAAGGCAGGACAACTGCAGCGATGCCATAATAAATTTGATTTCTCGCAGAATTCGAATCCTAAAAAAATAATGAGCACCGGTCAGATATCAATCATAAATCGCCATACCGACAGCTTTGGAGAGAGATAGCCGATGCGGAAACAAGAAACAGTAGCAAAACTAGAATGTACTGGATTTCAGCAGAAATGATGATTATTCAAATTACAAGCTCACGCTATAAAGTGAAGCACGTGGCTTTTTATCAACATCGTTAAAAAGTCCCCGATGGTCGATGTTGTCGATCGTCCGAGTCGTTTGATTTTACGAAAGTGTTGGATAGCAATCCAGACTGCAAGACACAGTGTGAGGGCTTCCCATGCAGTGCCGATCACCCAACTCCAAGTGACAAGTAGGGGCTGGTCTTCCGCAACCACCTGGCACTGATAGGTGCCCGATAGGATGGACTCCTCTGGCATTGGTTCCATGAGCCTGAGGGGCTTGATTTTTTGTCCAAAAGTAAAGCTTACCCCAAATGAAAGGGCGGGATCCTACGCCGTCCATCACTGAGCAAGCAGTTGTGACAGCAAAGAAGGTTGCAATGAGAAAGATGAACATCTTTCTGGATTGCTGGTACATGGCATGTAACCGAATGATCACGATAGCTTACATGATATTTCAGTTGAGTCAATATTATTGACTGGTCACTAAAGTTGAACAGCTTACCGCCTAGCATGATGTCTGCAGCGAATAGCATCCACCATTGTACGCTGATGGCGTCAGTGCCTAGAAACACCAGTCCAAATCACTAATGATTATTGGAGGACTGCGTGAAGCAAACTCACAACTGTTATGAGTGGTTATATTGAACCAACAAGTTGTTTGAGAATGTCACTCACCCCTGCATAGGAGTCAATTAGGTTAATTTGGGTGGACGAGAATGGCACGCATTTTTGCAGAATACTCACCACATCTGTCAATGAAAAGGTCGGGAGTTCGGCTGTATGCCTTTGATCAAAATAAATGAGCAGTGTATGCGAGAGAGACGTACTTAGGACGTCGACCCTGAGATATTTTATCAGCGCAATGCCAACTCGTTAGTTCTTGGAAACATACACAGAGTATAGCAGTCCAATGTAGCGCAGCTATAATATCTTGAAGTAAGCCAAGCTTGCCAAATGGCCTGCAATATAGGCTCCATAGTACGTACACTGAGATATAAAAAAGTCACGACGTTGCCTCTGGCCAAATTATTCTATATGCTGCTGTTCTGGTAGTTTGGACTCTACTCACCCAGATAAGTTCAATCTATGAAACCGTTCATATTAATATACCTGCTCCAGAAATTTCAACAACCTACCTCCTGTCCGAGTGTCGATACTGGACAATAGTGGCCATAAAATCATCAACAGTTTCTGGATAAGTACTTCCTTTCTTACCCCAATCATATACCACTGCAGCAAAGCCTGCAACTACAAAAGCAATCAAAAACAAAGTGAAAACATCACCAAAACGCACTCTACGAACCTGCAAAATAGCTGACGGTACGAGACAGAGCGACTTGCGGCCATAATGAATTGCCTAGTAGGGAACAACTACAGTGGAAGACTGATAAGTACAAGAGCTCGCACACCCGGACCCTTGTATTGCATTAACGATAGTGGACAGCTTACCTGCAGAATTGCACTCACTGCGGGCGGTCGCACTTCCTTTCGGACCCTGAGTGGACCCTCTGCGGCAGTATGGCGCATTTTCACTCGTTGGCACATGTTTCATGTTCAGTGTAATTGACGTGTTTACATTTGTAGCGGCAATAAGTCGACATACGCAACGTTTGTCAGGTCAAGATTGCACACTTGCAGGCAGTGCAGGCAACGTAGCGGGAGCTTGCTTTTTCGGAGTGTGCATTTGTGAGGTGCGGTGACAGTTTGGAAGACAGATGAGACTGGCCCCAGGAGCGCTTCGTCACTGTAGAGATAGTCTGCGTTCAGAAAGAAATAACGTACAGTGAACACAGCCGCATCATGCACTTCTGAGTTCCGACTCGCCAGTCCATTCGCACGGTTAACGACTAGCAACTTCGACCTCACCTCCTGAAACTCTGGATATATGCCTGAAGAACCAGTCCTGGAACATTCAGCGAGCCACTTGTCCAAATATGACGAGGTTCCCCAGGAACTGCACCGAGCCATGCTGCGGCTCAACTTCCCGTCCTCATATGTGGTTGTCGGCGCATACCGACTCTTCACCGATAAGTCACTGTATGCTCCTGCGTGGGATAAATGCCGCAACGGCGCTCGACGAGGGCTGATATGTGGTTTTGCCTGGGTGAGTCGAAATTTACCCTGCGCGCACATGCTCAGCGCTCAACAGCTTCCGGCCAGATTTGCGCATCATACAGCATTCAACGCCGCATCATTAAAGCAGCCATCACAAACCCTTCCTCCATCTTCTCCATGCGCTACATAACACGATTCGAAGAAACCGCAGGCGAACTATCTCACGAGACGTTTCTAGGGTTCAAGTTGCCCTTCAACATATCCACATGTGCACCTGCTCATCCGGTTACCATGTTTTGGCACTGATCATGTACTTATCCTACCAGACGTCGCGATACTCTTGGTAGGATCGCAAGCTACCGGCATCATCAGCTTTTTTGTCGCTCGCAATATTCGCGTTGTCCGCCGACGTGTCTGGGATCAAACGGTAGCCTCGCGCGGCAAAGGGCCCGATTTCTGGCAGCCATATGTTGAAGAATGGGATTTCCCACCCGTTGTCAATGAACGCTGGGGTCGTCTGGACAAGATATTCAAGATATGGTTTTGGAGGATGCTCATACAGAAAGGTGGCCATGTGTTCTATGGTATTCACAGAGCTATTCCCTGAGGCATTACATCTCTAGTCATCTTACTTCCGCTTTCACTGTATCCCTTTGTCGGCACATTCATCACTGCGGCTTTCAAAGGCTTGAGCACCGCTCAGGACTTGCACAAGCCAGTAAGCCCTCATTCTTATCTTCTCCTCGTCAATACTGACTACTGTGGCAAGTATTTCGCCACAAAGAAGATGACAGCCCATCAAGAAGCTGTATTTATTGAGGAACGTAAATGGGACTACCGAAGTATGCACGACGTCTCATGATTCGCGTGTTTACTCACATCACGTTCAGCGTTCGGTTTCGTCGCGGCGCTACTCGAGGGTCTACCAATCGTCGGTCTTGTTTTCACAGTATCAAATCGTATTGGAGCTGCTATGTGGGCTCATGGTATGTTTGTTCACCGCTTTTTGCCCTCGTACATTCTCATGTTTTCTTCAGATTTGGAAAAGCGTCAGCATTACGTTGCAGCGCAACGTCGTACGTCGGTTGTAGGTCGTAGCAAAACTGTCCAGACGTACTAGTAGAGTTTGCTAGCTGTTGGCATGTCATTTTGTAACATAAACTAGACTCGCACCGATCTTCTTGAGATCCATTGTATTTTATTGTTGTATTCAAAACAACGGCATTATGATGACTATATAGATAAAACGTAACATTGAAAAGGAATATATAGTTTAAACTACATTGTTTTTCATCTCTTGTTGTCGACAACAATGCAATTCGACAACACCAAGGTCTGCAAAGGTGGTGTATAGTTGATCCTGCGCAGACGGATATGAAGTAGAATCCGTGCTAATACCATGTGCAAGTGTTGTCGTCACAGAAACAAACATCAACTGCTCAGTGATATCTGGTCTTCAAAGAATATAATATTCCTAGGAACCTGACGTCCATCATGTCGTCGACAGAGGCTATGTCTTTGATCTCTGCAATAGTATTGTGACCCGAAGCAATCCTTTTGTATTCTCCGCCAAAAATGCTGCGCTGAAGGTTGTCCGAGGCAAGCAACCAATCGCAAAGCCCGTGAGATTAATTCTGAATGTCCTCCATCAGAACTACCGGGTGACCTGTCGAATAGATCCAGGCGCGGACCAATATTCATCCTCGCTTAGTGTATCATCTCCAAAGGAATGGGCTTAAGGAGATACCGATTCCAGGCACGGACAGGCAAGACTGTCTGGCGACCAGGCCGTACCGGAGTGAATTAAATAAGCCTCTCTCCCGTCGTGATCAGCAGGCCATGAATCCCGTCTGCCTTGGCTCCATAGTCGCATGTTTGATAGTGAGATCGTGCCTCCGCCTGACCTCTGTGATACGGAACACCATGCAAAGCAAATAAGACTGCAGTGCGCGAAACGAGAAGCTCCTATGTTGCCAAGCAGGGTATAGAGTTTTGTGGTTGCTTAAGTCGATGTAGCATGTATCGCTCTACGCCCGGCGAACCCTGCATCGCGAGTAATTTCACGGAACGCCCGCAATTTTACGATACCGAGCGAACTCAACGTGAACGTGAGGTCACTAGCTCCTTTCCACCGAGGGCGATGTCCCTAGAGATATAGCGTGCCAGTGAGGGCTCAATGCTGATGGACTATATGACGATGACAGTTAGAGTCATAAAGAACTCATGTTGGGTCAGTCAATATATCTCATCTTGATTGCGTCCTGAAGCGTGCAGTCCCAATGATATTTGCATGCCATAAACGAGTGAGCGGTTGGGACACGATGCATAGCTGTTTGCAGGAGATCTCTTCAAGTTATGTGAATAGCTCTTCGGCAGCAAACAGGTTCCCCGCGATGCATGTATTTCGAACAATCGTCTGCGGGGTGACATGCATGCTCGATTTGCGGCATAACAGTCAAGAGTTTGGACAATGCACATACTTTTTAATCAAAGACTTGAGCCTTGACATCAAAAAGATGCTGACTGAGAAGACGAAAAGGAGAGAAATGACCGTAAAAGTACCTCCGACACTTCCAATACTGACACCCCGCCGCGATGCCCTATCATTTTCTTCAACACAACACCTGTCTTCAGGTCCAACACGCGAAACGTGTTGTCTAACGAGCCGGTGATCATATGGCGTCTGTCGGAGAAAACTGCGATTAAGTCTATGACGCTTTCATGGTCTTCAGACTGTCGTCGGGGTGTGGTGCTTGGGATGAGCTACAACTCCATTTTTTGAAGGTCAATGGTCGATGTGGAATTGTGGCTATGAGTATCGACATCAAATCGTTTCGTGATTGCATGGAAGCCCAGGGACATAAGGTTGTTCTCCTCCATCAAGGCTAGCCAAGCCTGAGCGAGAGATGTGTAGCTGTGCTTGACTGCCGCATGGCACTGGGCAACAACAACGCTCCCCGGAATGAGAGCGTCGGGAGTCGGGATGTGATGTCACGCCCCGTTACTCACTAAATTTGATTTGGCGCAGCTAGAAAGCTGCGTTGACCATTGTCGAAGCTGTCGACGTTTCCAGCGAGAAAGCGGTGTATATCTGCTAGCGATATGTATCGCGGTGTTGCCGATGCGGTAGGTGCGCCAAATGACGCTATTGCCCCCCTTAAGCCACGGGCTGCAGTAATGTAGCAACACAAATTCCTACAGGACTTGAGCCTGATTTCATTACTATGAACGTTACTAGTGAGTCGTGGCTATGTTTATGATGTAGGATCTGACATGTACAACTCTCCGATAATGACAGCATCTGCATAACTCCCAGCTTCCAATCTATCTGGCCCACCCTCCCTTTTGGTTGGCAGTCGCACAAGGCCATTTGCTCCGCTCAGGCTTGCAACTCGACTCGATCTTTGGCCACCTGTGCTCGTTGCTCGTAGACCTTCCTCCCCGGCTTTCACGATCACACGATGGAATTCAACACGAGAGTCCAGTCGCATGGCATCACTCAGCTACCGTATCGCTGTCAAGAAAGAACATTCCCGAAGACATGAATTATACCTACCTTCACACGTACACGTGGTAGGTGGCATCTTTCACCAGGCCAACCGCCAAGCTTCCGCAACGCTGGTATGACAAAGACATAGAATGTAACCAGGGCAGAGGCAGGGTTACCCGGGAGAGCAAACATGAATTTTCTCTTGTGTTCTCCTCCCGCAGTCGGGATACTCGCAAATGTAGTTGGCTTGCCGGGTTTCATTGACACCCGTCCAAAATGGACCGTACCCCCGAACTGACGTTCGATCACAGGCTTGAGAAGGTCGCTTGCTCCCATGGATGTCCCGCCTGTCGTAAGCAAAAGGTCGGCACTTTCGAGACCTTGTTTTATTGCCTTCACATGTGCATCGATACTAGAGCCGAATCAGACGATGAGTGTTGAAGAAATAAAGCCTCTTACTCGTCGGCAACAATTCCAAGGTCAACAACATTATATCCCATTCCTTCGAGGGCTGCCTGTAGCGATGGTCGGTTTGTATCCCAAATGCCTCCCCAACCATCAGAGGGAAGTGGGTTAGGAGATTGGAGGTCTAGAAGCTCGTTTCCCGTACTCAGAATAGCGACGACAGGCTTGCGATGCACTTTGACCTGACACCAGTTCATCTCTGCACTGACACATGCCTATTTGTCGACATACCTCTTTTCGCCCGACAAACGTTAGGGTCCCAACTTCGCCTCCGAGACTTGTTAAGACCTCGCCTCTCTGAAGCACAAGGTCGCCCTTGTGCACATCAGAGCCCGGTTCTCGGATATTGTCGCCTGGCGGGACCTGTACGAGTGTTTTCACCTCTTTTTCTTCTGCATCCTGTCCATCAGCGTCCTTGGCGGTGGATAGTAGCTCAGTGTCTTCAACCATGATCACTGTATCAGTTCCTGCTGGGAGGGGCCCTCCCGTGTTGATTCGAAAAATCCATCCCTCAGGAAGAACATCGGCCAGTGTGTGAGTTCTAGAAGTCAAAACTTTGTACGTTCCAGGAGGGTCAGACGCTAACGGCTACATCAGCATAGCCCGTCATATGTGACAGATACGAAGACTAACAGCGAAGCGCATAACCATCTACGCTGGTGGTCTTGGATGAAGGAACATTTTGCGGTGCATGGACATCTTCGCCGAGAATGTTACCAGCCAGTGCAGGTGTCACCTGTTGATACTCAGCACGTACTCGATATGTCCCAGCTTTCACTGACAGGAAGAGATACCACGCCCAGTGGTTGTATTTCATTCACGATTATATTCAAAGCGTCCTCGAGGGATATTTGCGGATATGGTGAAACGCGATGACGAGCATAAACTGTTGATAATCGCATGATGCTTTGATGCGGACCAAGTATTGGATGAAGACATACCAGGTAAAGAAGGATCATGAGATAAAATTGCCCGAGGCTGAGGCACGTGGTGATCAGGATGGTGGTGGTGGTGGTGGTGGTGATGCGGAACTCCGCCGTGTCCCGAGCCCATAGCAGCATGCACCTGCTTGCCAGTTCCCCCTCTGATGAGATCGATGGCGTGTTCAATGAAGCCATTTGCAAAAAGAGCCTCCAGATTTTCTTTGACTGCCTTCACACTGCCTGGCAGTGTGATAACAAGAGTATTTCCCACTGTACCTGCGACAGGTCGAGATAGTGCTGCCAGCGGAGTGCGCTTTAACGACTCGGCTAGCAGTAGATGAACGATTCCAGCTGCTTCGCGCTCCAATAAAGGGGCAATCGCCTAAAAAGGAGGAAGTTAGTACCTACGCCAGCAGCATGAATGGGATCTACTCTACTTCGGGTGTCCGATCGCGCACGCCGAATCCCGTTCCCCCAGTGGAGATGATCCAGTCAACAGTGTTTTCGACATCATAGCACCAGTTTTTGACTGTCTCCCTTATTTGTCGTTCATCATCTGGAAGAATGGTCGAGCGTACGCAGCCATGCCCCCGTTGGCGAACGATCTCCTGGATGGTTGGACCAGATTTGTCTGCAGCTGCGTCCACCGACGCTGTATCGCTGACTGACGGAGTTTTTGGCTTAGTTTTACCCTCGGGGACATGAAGTTGACAGCACCCTGACCTGTGATAACGCCGACTCTGATCGCGCTCATGAATGTTTAAGGATCGAGCGTGGCAGCGTGACTCACAGGATCTTATCACACAGCCACAAAGCAGCCTGCAGGCATTCGGAGATTTCCGAGCCTTGTGCAATGGTGGAGCTCGTCCATGTGCTCGATAACTCGCTTTCTATAAACGACATCATGGTCTCCAAGCGAAGCGTCTAACAAGATCTGCAGGAACGAGATGACGGTATGCAGGGCCATATTATGTCTTGACTACATACGCAAACGTACCTCATTGGGGCTCCGCGATCGACGCCACAGATATCAAAACTTACATAATGCCTTCCGCGATCGCAGGAAAGGGAGACCATGATGGGATTGCAATGCAAGCCAGAACTTCCGTACCATGTACAACAAATAGTATAGGTACAAGTAGGCTATCAAGGTGCAAAGTAGGTGGGGCACAGTTATTATTGAAAAAATAAAGTAGATCATCAACTTGAAGCGCATCCTATGCCAGGCTTCTCCACATCCCAGCCGCTGGAACTTTACTTCGCGCTTCAAGTATCTTTAATGCTCGTTGTCTCCCCCGTGATTCATCAGGAAGGTCCATTTGAGAAGGTTCGTCATCACTCTCATTATCCTCGTCACCCTCATCATCTTGCGAGATGAAATCCAGGGTCCCGGGGTCCATGCAACGGTCACGATCACGAGCGGCATACGAAGCTTTGCGCAAAGCAGAAGTAGAATGCCTACAAACCATATTTGGCAAAGGAGGCACCATCGCACCAGCACGGTCAGGAAGGGATGTCTTTGGCTGATATGACGCCAATGATAGAGGTTCTCGTTTGCGTGACAACGGCCCAATACTAATGGGTAATGACCCCGGGATTCCTGGAGGATGATAAAGTGTACCTAAATAAGTCTTCAGCACGGCGACTTCATTAAATGGAAAAAAAAACTGACCCGAAGTTATATCGTCACTGTCATCGGTGTCACTAACAGTAACGCCCACTTCAGCCTCCTCTGGTATAAATGCTCCAGCTGAGCCGTTCTTCCCACCTCGTCTACTGACAAACAACTGCCACGCTCTGCTATTGGGCTTCCAAGCACCTCTGTGACTCGGGGTATCAGCGGCAACTAACTTTAAAATTTCCTGTTCCTGGGGATCAGGAGCCTCAGCTTCAATGCTGTGTCGGATAGATTCAGTGGGCATCTGCTCAGAAGTTGGGGCTTGTGTTCTAGATGTCCAGTTCTGTTTAGTTATCTGGGCTCGAAGAGAAGCATAGGCGGGCAAAGAGGTCGGCCTCAATGATGAAAGAGATGTTGGTAGCCCAACATGATTTGTGCTGTTGCGGACGCGTGTACGACGTCGGGGAATGTATGGGACCTCTTTGAATGGAAGGACAGGAGCTGCGTCTGACGAATCCCGATCGCTGCTTTCACCATCCAAATCAAATATCATGTCTGAAATAAAACCATCGTCAGAAAATCGCGTAAAAATCGTCATAGTTGGGTACCATCACGTCCTTCACTGCTTCCATTTTTCTCCGGATTCGGCCCGTCGGCTATCAGCGTGTCTGGTTTAATGTCAAATGTTACCTTGCGCTTCCCCCTCGACTCATTGCCATTCCTGCCGTGATCTGGCTTCTGCAATCGGTCCTCTTTCGCTCCCTTCAGCTTATTCTCTTCGTCACCGGGTGCGCTGGCAGAAGTGGAAGCATTACTCGGTTGCACACCTTCGGTCGCCTTCCACGTCTCTGTAGCGGTCGTCCCGGTTGCTGGGAGTCTCTGACGTCCGCGCATAATTTCCATCTCAGCTTCCATATCGATAAAATATCGGAAGCTCGCAGCCGTGTCCCGAGCCTCGTCCATGCTTCGTTTAAACGGCTGAATGAGACTTTCGCCCGTCATCAGTGGTAGTAGTTCTCTAGATGAAGTAGTGGACGACAGTGACCGACTGTCAGCTGATCCGATAGATGACGGGTGGGATGAATAAGGCGGTGGCGAACGTGGAATATCGCTTGCCTGTCCAGAATGTGTATTTCCTTCCCGAAGGGCACGAGGATGGTGAAATGCCGAAGTTGCAAGCGAAGCAGAGAGCGAAGATACTCTTGGAACCGATCGCGGCGCAGGGGAAACCATTCTTCCGGGGCTAACAACAGGCACGAAGTCCCGTACGGTAACCACCGGTGAACCAACGGCCGGCCCCCCTGCATGGTTGGTATTGGGCTTTCTTGAAGGGTCCCTCCGCTTAGCAACATCGGAAGCGCCCCAATCCTTCTCCGTCTGACCTAAGCTCTCCAGAAATCTTTTCCACAGGCTCTCCACAGCTCTTTTCAAATCTTCCTCGGCCTTCTCAATTTCAGCGACTTTATCCCGTATAAGAGCGGCGAACTGCTCCTCAGCGGACGATCTTAGACCCTGTGACTTAGATGTGGCTATGGACGATAGGTGAACGAAAACGGGATGTGAAGGTACAAAGGGCGCGGGTGGAAACAAGGGACGTAAGTTTGACAATATAGGCTCAGAGAGTACTCGGGAGCGCGACACGTCAGTGGAGGCGATGTCAGAGGGTTGCGTAGACGGCTTGGAGGTACTTGGCGGCACAGCAACATTGAAAATTGGGGAATATGTCGTTGACGACCAGAGCCTGAGGACGGCATCTGAATCCTAAAGAAAGTATCCTGTCAGTAAACCCTGCATGCAATAATGGATGACATCACGTCATAGACGTCATGACATATCCCCGGAAATTGTACAAAGGATTGAGGGAATTGTGCTAGAGACCTAGCTTCATCACTAGCAACCGGAGGAAAGTGACTCACCAGGCACTCGGCGTGTACCTCAATCCAGCCGCAACTGCTCATCAGTATGTCCTGCTCAACCCAATCATAAGTCGGAAGCAACGGTCCCTCTTGACCCTCTACATCCAGTGGGACCAACTGTTGTACACGATATGCGAGGGTCTGACACAATAAACAAGTCAATGTCGTATACCGGATGCATCGATTTGTATCGGCCAGAGAGGGACCCATTTTGCGTGTTCTCATTGTCAATTGAGGATGAGCCTATGATATAAATCAGAATTCACGGCGAAAAAAATTGTAGCAGATGAAGGATGCGACTGACAACACTGAGACCGTCCTGAGCAACATACATCAGTGTATAGACTGAATCTGTTACACTGTCCTTGAGAAAATCTGGAGGCGTGCTCTGTGGTGGGGGTTGCCTAGATTCTATTCGAATATTGAGACATTTACAAGCCCTGGTTGTATCATCCTGGCGGACATTCGCCATAGTTGACGGTGACCTAGCAAGATGAAAGACAAGGAGATTACAACACTAGTGTTGACGGGGGAGTCAGAGATGCGGATATGAATCCAGATTCCAGTGTCATATTCATCCCAATCAAGAACGTTTTTCCACGGTCCGATGAGTGCGGTAAACTTCGCGTGTTTCTGCCTAATTTTATCCAATATAGCCGCAAAAGTCAAAAATGTTCCAACGACGGCGAAAACAAAGGAGCATGATGCATCAGAACAATTGGGATATTACTCCTGATCACAGTATTCAACTACTCTAGATAATACATTCCACCTGATTTAGCAAGCAACGTCAAAACACTAGAGTGAGTCAATCGCATTTACGCGGGTCCCACAGGAGTTAACACGCAGAAGAACAAAAATATTAGACAAGGCATTCCAAGACGCTGTGTTGACCGGGCGTCCTTGGAAGTCTACTTTTCCTTCTTTGTCTCACCACTGTCATCAGCTTTAATGACATCCTCCGCCATCACCTGACCATACTCGTTCACTCGTTTAGGATCGATACGGTAGATCCAGCGCTGAGCAAGCACGAGGCTTGAGTCTAGACTAACGTATGGAGAAATAGCTCATTAACTCACCTGATACAGGAAAATTAAAAACACGACATCATCCCGGAAGCACGCCAGCCGGTGCAGCATCGGCATCTTGATGCAGAACCTGGATTCCCGCGAAAGGTCTTGTGAGCCTGGAATCATGCACTGGTTTATCGTAAATTCTTACGCAAAAAGGTCGTCGACAACTGTCGACAACGATTTATATATCATTGCCTTCATGGGCATATGCGCCACGCTCTGAAAAAATACAGCAAGTCTGAACAGGATGTACACCCCGTATGGGCAAGTGACAAACCTTGAGTTTATAATTGATAATGAGTTGAGGTATCAATTGTGCCTGTCATAGTTCAAATCGGTGTCAGGAAGTAGCCGAATAGCAGCATGCAATGTGGACTTACAAAGCCAAACATATACACAAAAGAAGTCAGCGTTGAGATCACAAAGCTGTACCATCCTTTATGGGTCTCATAAATCAATGAATAGATCGTATAAGCGGCGAGTAATGGAATAGTAAAGTATGACACAATGCGGAATGCAAGCTTGTCATATCTGATCAAATCCTTATGTCAATATTCATCATCCTGGATCAGTAGCGACTGCATTGACTCACTCTTGTGTTTTCTTCTCATCGTCACTGAGGACATGCTTATCTGATGGGCCATATTTTAGCTAACGAAACCACGTGCAAGAAACTGTACCTTTGATGCTAATCATATAGGGCAGTTGAGAGCCAGACGGAGCAGTGATAATGCTGATATCCACAGCCTTGGTGATCTGCGAATAGAATCAGCCCCACTCAATTTTGCGGCAATGTTCCTCATGCACCTTCCAGGCCTCGATAACGACACCCATCCCAGACCCCATAAGGATCATCCAGCTCGTGTTTTCATTGTTGTCAATGAGGTATAAAAGCACCACGGTCTGGACAAACACGTTCGTTATTATCTAAAAAGCGATCCAATATGCCGATCAATTTGAGACTGGGGCGTCTCCAGAAAAGGGAACATACCGTTCTGTTGAAGAAAAATGAGGAGTCATTATGACAGCCAACGACACCTGTACCACGTAATATCTCACCTGACAGAGACACCCACCAACTCCTTCCGCTGGCGCCAGTGCGAAACATCTGATTTGAAGGCAAGCATCTCAAATCTTCATACGCCACAGGATTAGTAACGTATACGATAATCGCTACGATGCACTTACACAACGTGCAATATGCTAACCAGTCCAGTCAAACCCAGGAACCACGGATTAGTCTCAGTAAGCATTCGTTTGACCTCATCAAGTTCCGCTCCTGCACCACCACCTTGTTGCTTGAGGGCTTCGTCGAAGCCGTGACTCATCGAGGCAAGTATCTGGAATTTGAAGTATGACATGGGTTGGAAAATTACTTCCAGCGGCAGCGTCGGAGTAGTTGTGTTAATTTCAATCAGATGCGAGCGAAGTAACCAGAAGTCATTGGGGAAGATTATAGGCTTGTAGAATCCTTTAGTGCCAGTGTCATCCCGCGCGCCTGGAACCAGATGTATATCTAAACCATAGTGAATTATGTGTCCTAAACCCTTTAAAACAGACATACGCTCAACCAGAACTGGGGGCACCTTGTCGACTGCTACGACCGTCTCGTCAGAAACGAGGGCCAACGTGAGATTCTGTTTATGGGTTTGTGTGGGGAAATATTCATGCAAATCAAGATCTACCTTGTGCCAATACGACACTATGATATCGTCTTGCGGTTCCTGAAGGATCCTACTCGTCGAAAGCAGTAGCAAGAAAATGAATACAGCGACAAACCTCTTCCACCTTTTCATTGTCATCCGAATTGGAAAGCAAGTTTTTCTCTTTGCGTGCTTTCACTTTGGGCATGTACCGCGTCAAAACTGAAATGGACTCGAGTCAATCTCGCAGTGGGAGCCGTATGGTTCTAAACTCACGTTTCCGGACATGATGCACGGAATGAGGATCGAAGAGGGATTTGAAGGGTCCGGACTTGCGCCATCTTTGACAAGGAAAACATCCGCCCATAAGGATCCTTCTTTTGCACAGCCTGTACAAGTTTCAATATGGACATCAGAGAAATGACATTAAGAAGCTCACTAGGGGCAGATTAATATCATACGTGGCAACCCTGGTCTCTTTCCAGTCTCCGAAAGTGATGTTCTTCCAGACGAAATTGGGAAGACCGGCGTCCTGGTCTTCCCGCCATGCTGACGTCCATTGACGGGAAAACACATCGCCATTAGGTGAGGTCGAGAAATATACGTGCATGGATAAAGGTTGTCCAAGTTTCCACGCAGTATATGCCTGTACAGGGGGTAAAAGGAATGGGTTGACCTCACCTGCTTGGGCGGCATCATCATTAGCAGGTGTTGCTACGGAAGGGGCAGTTGCAGGTTTTGCCGGTGCTATGAGTTTCATAGCTAGACATTTTCCAATGAGTCTTTGGGTTGCTAAGCAATAATTGGTGACGCACCAAGCTGAGAGAATGCCCATATCAAAAACACTTGCTATGGGTTGGGTAACTTGGGTTAGCTGTGGTATTATATAGATTTCAGGTAAATATGCGCTGACTTGAACCACTGAAAACAATTTCCAGACTGGACTTTCATCCTGCTCAGCGGGAGGGCCAGCTTGAGCATGCGCTGGCGTAGACATAATGGCTCAGTACTAGTTGTGACGAAACCAAGGAACACGCGCACACTCAAGTCAGCTCCACCATCACGTGATCAGGCACATCTACTGGCGGATACCAAGCGGATACCCTTACCATGATCAATTTTTCCACGCACGAAGTTCTTATCATCTCCCGACGGGCGCCAGGGATACTAATGAAAACATTGGAGACCATTTATAGGAGCGACAGCAGTGTAGGGTAAATTATAAGGTGAGTATGTACCTGTGGAATGGATCAGTACCAAGAAAGAAGCTGTATCTTCAGAACATTTGTAAGGCAAGACGATGAGTGATATGTGCCACACGTTCCTAGCTAACTTGAACTCCCCACTATCGATCCAGTGGATGTATATGCTGATCTTTGAGGTGGAGGCCCAAATATCTGCTTCGCATTGACGGAACAGGTCATGTTTAAAAAGAGAATAATCAATGAGACAGACTTGGCAGATATGTTGAAGTGGACCGCCACGCCCTCAGGCTAGATCAACGCAAACACCATCGTAGGACCACT
>NW_024540126.1:0-16119 GCF_016647785.1 Suillus fuscotomentosus
ACTAACCTCGAAAAGAATGTCAATCGGCATAGTGATGATGAGACTAAGGGTTTTCTTCTTTCTGCCAGAGCCATTTGTTGCTAGTATCACACCGGTGTTGAGTGCTTTCACGTTAGCTACCCTAGCGCGCTTTTTTGCGGGTGGTTTTTCTGAAAGTAAAAGTTAGCATTGAACATCAAATTACGCGTCAAATTGCAATTACTATTGTGTGTCTTTCCGCCATATTCACTACCGCTTGATTCGCTGAATGTCTCCTCCAGGCTGCTATACCCGCTACTCCCAGTACTGTCTTCCAGGTCCGTTAAAGGGGAGTCGTAGTCATCGCCGTCTAGAGACGTCGAGTCGTTATCCGGGTCAAGGATGGGCGTCATGGGGACATAGACACAATGCAAACCCATGACGTGGTGAACTGGCACTGTAGACTGGGAGTCTGTAGAACAGCGTAAAGCGAAACTGAAAGATTTATATTACAATATTTTATTAATATTAGCCCGAATTTAAACTTCAGACGTTCAACCACTGCCAATCTATCCGATCCCGAAGGTGACGAGATAGATCACAAAGGTCTACCATATCAAACAGACAAGTACAATATAATATAGTATAGGTGGAGACTGACGATGGCATGTGCCAGCACATCAAAGTTGGTGGTGGATGCTCACAGCCCTTTGCATAAAAATTTAGACAGACCAATGCAAAAATGTAACGGCAATACATTAATGCCTGTACTATGATATATGAGGTTTGGTCTGCTCGGCTCAAGCTTGGTTATTCGCCTAAAGGATCGGACCCACTCCGACCCACTTTGTTAATAATCCCTGGGACTTTCTTTGTCCAGGAGGGAAAGATTAAACAGCTGTAGTCGTAAGAATGGCGCTGAAAGAAAAGTAAATCCGTATATAGCGACAAAGAGTAGATTCAAGTTGTTCCAGCAGGAAGTACCATGCCATCGACACAGTACAGTACAGATAATATAAATGATTTTGTCGTCGTGATGCTCGTCCGTTATATCTACACAACCTCAACAGGGCTAGCCTCCTCCATCCTAACCCATATCCCGTTCTATACATGACATGAGCCACTAGACAAAGGATCAAAGTTAAGGAAGAGCTTACATGTGCATAGATGGTAAGATGGCTTTTGATGATGACCTTTTCGATGGCTTTGCGGCCAGAACACTCCGCCCACTCTGCAGGCGGAAGAGTCTGGACGTCGGTGGCCAAGGAGATTGAAGAGAACTGCTGGAGAAGTCGGACGAGGAAGAAAGAAGTCTCGTTATAGGCGAACTAGAGTAACATAGACGTCAGCGTGAATACTGTGTGAGTGCGGTCAGCAGACCTGTTGCCCGAGACAAATCCTGGGACCTGCATTGAAAGGCACGAAGATGAATGGGTTAGGGGTACAATATTTCCGGAGACGATCGTCAAGGAACCGATCTGGGTCGAATTCTTGAGCTGGTGGAGAAGAATGTCAGTAAACATTCATTCCAACGAAAAAGTCAATCTATTGTCGTGCTCACCATCTGGTCCCCACAAATCTGTTCGCCGGTGCATCAAGAATACAGAGTAAGGTGTCCTGATACATCCATCATCAGTTGAACAAACAAATCCGTTTCTTGATGTAATCACCTAGTATTTGGAGGGATGTAGATCGGTTTCCCCCCATCGATTCCCGGCCAGACCGCTGGTTCTGTACTGGTCCTGATCCATGATGAGCACAAATACATGCGCATGGACAAAGTAGCGTTTACCTGACATTGAATGGCCTAATAGAATTAGAGAAATTCGATGAGATCAAGTACAAAAAGTTCAAGGGAGTGGACCTAATACTCACACAGGCGGGTAGAGTCGAAGCGTTTCTGAAATTCCCGTGTCACCTCAAGAGAAAGTGGCTTTTTGAGTGCGACTCACCATTAATAACTGCTCTCATGTATTTCATATCGCGCATATCATCATAGGTTGGTCTCCTTGAGCTACCCACCTTGCTAAGGATCTCTTCGCGAAGACGATGGAGAACATCAGGATGCTGTGTGAGCATGTAGATAACAAAAGTCAAGGTAGCTGCAGTCTGGAAAGAGCAGTCTTAGCATCCTGAGAAAGACCGTCCGAAAGAAGTACATACAGTGTCACGTCCAGCAATCATGATGTTAAGAATTTCGTCCCTGATGACGATGGGGTCTAGAAGGAAACAAATTCAAGTCATTTGGGACGACGCGTCAACGCTTGCGCTGCATACCTTCTGTGTAATTCACCAAGTGATCAAGCAGCGTTTCGCCTTCTTCGACATCCCTATCCTTTGCATCGGTCTTCTCGTCCATGTTCTCCTTGAGCGTTTTGTTCTTTTCTAATGCTTCCTTGAGTATCGGGTCGATGAACTTGTAACAAACATCCATGTGCTTCTTAACGCGATCAGTCCAGAATTCAGACAGGCGCCACGCTGAGCCAAATCGGCCGCGATAGGCAGCAGCAATCTGAGCCTCACTGAATGCATGCGCAAACTTGTTGGCTGGGTGATTCTCAAACGCGATGTCTTTAGAACGTGGCGACGACGGTGGGTAGATCAGGCCAGCGGAGAGAGAACAGACATCTTGTCCGAAGAGAAACTCGGTCGCAGAATCTAAGGTGAAACGAGAGACCATGTCCTAAAGCAACGTCAGCAAGAATAGGTATGGAATAGTCATCATAAGTTTACCTGGAAATCCACGGGGTAGCCATCTCTGAGTCTAATCTTCAGCTGACTGATCGCGTCTTCCGCGTGCTTGTCAAATATATCGAAATGACTGACCCGGTCTTTGCTGAAGAACGGGCGTGTCATCGAGCGGTGGAATCTGTAGTCACTAGATTAAGCCTGTCGAACAATGAACGGAAATGGATAAGGCACACTTCCAGACATCCCCTGAAATAGATAGTAAACTATATTGTCACGGTCAAATACTGGAAACACACTCACCATCGGAATTGAACACTCCGGTGCCAAGGAGAGAGTTGACTTGGTCCGAAAACATAGGCCCTGTTAGTAGAAAGTGTTATTCCATCAGATCGGGACAATACTCCGCACATGAAATCGCCGACCTTTCGCAAATGATGTGAACTTTGTTGCTAGAATTGCCTGTTACGCTTCAATGTCTGGAATTATAACATTCCGATGAGCTCCTTACCTTTATGTATTCTGGTTCGGCGGTGAAGATCTGTTGATCGCAACATATCAACAATGAGACTGAGGATGCGAAAGAATGTACATGCCCTGTTTTCAAAGAGGACTCGCATGTTGAATGTATGCCCAAGAGTGTTACACTGCTTTTCCATTAGTTCCCCTACGATCGCGATCGTAAGTATTGATAGGAGAAAGTGAAGTGAGTTGTCGAGTAGCATACCCATGTATCCAATCTTGAAATTTTGTACCAAGGCTGCGAGGAGATCCAGACTGCCAGGCAATCTACTTGGAAACATGGGTGGAAGGACAGCACCATGCATGGCAGCCTGGCGCCTATCATGGTAATTTGCTGCGAGCACACTGCAAGTAAACAGAGCAGGAAAAGATAACACATATGCAGGAATCTGCGACCATCCTTGCAAGGATACGCCAAATGCAAAATCGCAGATGCGGTTGAGGCCATAAACTATCGTTGGGGGCAATAGGAGCTGTGGCAGGCAACTGATGAGGTAGACGATCCCAGGTGGTAAATCCATTGTTAGACTGTGCGTTTGATCTGAAAGGTGTAGCCAACTTTATAGTATGAGCTGGCAGAATCACATGTACTGTTTTTGTATGTGGTTCCGGGACAAGAAAATTGAATTGGGCCCATTATCACACCGCCGACTACTGGCCGCCGCTAAGTGTATGTGTGAGGAGCTTACAAATTCCGCTCCGAAGGATGTCACAGGATGTCACAAAGTATCACCCGCCGGCGCCATCATCATTTCAGACTCCGCGATATCTGTTACACGGACATTGCTCTGTGCAAGAAATAATTTATAGAGGTGTGCATAGTATGTTGGTGCTCGGTCATCGGGTACATACATAAAATTAATCACCCGGACATGAAACCGCCGAAGTGGGCTGAAGCCCACATGTCTGGTTGTCGGTAGTACCTTAGTCTAACAGTTGATCGCTGATCCCCGAAAGCGCTGCGGCGCAATATGTATGTATAATGTAAGTCACGCAGAGCTGCTTGCTTGGGAAGGCTGGGAATTACTACGAGTCGGCGGTGATTGTGTTCAATATGCTGTCTACTGCCATCATCATTAGGAATTGCGGTCACCTGTGGCGAAGGATAAAACAATATTAATACCACTATCAACGTACCGGAGGAAAGAATACGTTCAGTTGTCGTTGATGTCATCAAACTTTTGTCAGTGGCGCATCTGTTTGGCCGTGCAGATACTCGATGATCGCACTGCTCTAACAATGTGATCTGCCCTGCAAGGTTGCCATTTCTACTTGATGTGATACACCAGATGACTTCCCATAGTTCTACCGTGAGTTACCCAAATATTCTATACAAGGAACCAAACCCTAAGTCAACGAAACATCATGATGATATCATATATCAGTATCAACCGCTGCAAAATGAGATAGAGATGGAAGTCATTGACGAAGAGTGTGGACAATAGGATCAATAAACGTGCAGATGTCTGCGATCCCGCGACGTGGTTGCCACGTAGTATACTTCAGTTATGAGTATAGATCCTCAACGAAATATAGTATCGCAGAGAGAAAGAACCTAAATCAACCAATCACCTTGTACTCCTCGAAAGCGTCTGTATATGGCAGGAGACTGGAGTCCGACAGCTGTCCGCTGTCGTTATTCTGGACCTTTACGGCAATGCGAAGGGCCATGACATGGTTACTGTCCAACGGCATGGTACAGATGCAGAAGGTAGGGTTGGAAACATTCTTCATAGAACTTTCGCATTGGATGCCAGTTGTCCGTCGGGTGTTGATGACGAAACATCGAAGAAGGCACTGCTGTCAGCCTGTCCCTTGGCGAGCGCTAGCGTCAGGCTCAGAGATTCGGCTCAGATCAAAAGGCGTCCAAGCCAGTGCCTGTACACACAAGGTAATTATGCGAAAGTGCACAAGGGATTCGTGAAGTGCGTGAGTAGTAGAACGGCGCTGGACAAATGCCGCGCGGTAAGATTATGTCAGCGAATATGAGTGTCCTAAAAGGCAAAGTTTGAGTTTATTCCCGTTGGAAGCTTGAGATTTGAAGTTTGTTGGAAAGACCCTTCAAGGTCACCCGGCATCGCGCGGATTCATGCTCGCCTGAACGTTGACTCATGTGCATTCTTAGATTATACGCAGACTCAAACGCACAGCTTCTTTGTGCTCATGGGTGGTTTGATGTTTTATGTGGACGGGAGACTCTACCTTACACTACGACCTGATGACATTCTCAAACTGATGCGTGAAGGGTGTATCGACTTCCCTACCCTAACGGCAAGGCAGATCCACGACAAAAGCAAAGGGAATGCGATATCAAAAGGATTGCTTCAAGTGGCCTGGTCTGTTATGCAGCTCATCACTCGTGCCATCTATTGCCTCGAAACCACCTAGCTCTAATTCTCGTTCACTGTGGTAAATACGCCGACACACTTCGCCAGTAGCTATGTATATGCGTTTAACTCAGCACCATAGCAAATATGATATGTACTCACGCGCAACGCTCGAGTAAGGCCAGGTCGGTCGTGGACGTGTACACATGAGGTAATCCCGTAGAAGTCTCATTGAAGATCATCTCTGTGAGACCTTGTTGCCAGATGTGCCAGGGAGGTGTGATATCCCCTGGGGTGTATCTGTGGTCAGGAGTCTCAAACATGACCATAGCCATGAAGGAATTCGAAAAGGAAGTAATGAACTGAGAATTATTGTATAAGGGACCGTCAATGAATTGAGGGCCACTCCTGAAACAGAATGCATCAGAGTGAGCAGTGACCCTTCACACCGGGCTTACGTATATGAAGTGAAGTACTCTCCAATATCATCTCCATGCAGCCCAGGTGGAATTGCAAACTCGCCCTGCTTTTGTTAGGCGCACACGTAATTGAGATTTACCTTGAGCTTACCTTCCACGCTCGTCCTCTGAAAGCTTCGAGCATATAATAAGTAGGGCAGAGGAACATTGCTAAATCCACTCATGAAATCAGGAGCAGGGGTGATTTCTCCAAGGGACATACGCACATTCGCCTATCACAAGATTTGCCTGATTGACATTGCTTCCCATGTTTTGGTACAACAATGCTGCTCCAGCGATCTGAGCAGGACCGAAGTCCGGGTAAACCGTCCCGATAAAATCAGCAATATCCATTGTCATTGACTGATCCACAAGGACGTTCCCCTCATGCGCATTCGTTACCGAAAGAAGGTGGTTCTAAAAGGAGGGTAAGGGTGTCGCTCTGAGATAGCTTCTTTCATCCGACTTACACCATTCAGGCGGCCCTTGCTGAGTGTTAGGGTGGGTCTTTCCACGATGAAAGTCCCATCCACAACAGGGATGAATGCGATCATGCCATGGAAGCCATCGAGGTTGATGTTAGTGTTCAAGGTTTGCAGCGTGTTTACGTTTACAGCGCGCAGGCAAGAAAGGGTATCCGAACTTGAGCCACAGCTGTAAGTTGAGTGTATTAGCTGGGTAATGGCCAAACATTGTTTGTGAAAGGACTCGCTTTGTTCCGTTCACGACCATACTGTACAGTATCTGGCAGTGGTATTCAGGTCACCACAGATGTCGATCTCATGGATAAAATCACCTCCGGAATAGGATCATTATAATTGTATTGCGACGGAAAGAACGTAGAGCTCGTCATAGCGGCCCTGAAGAGGGGAGGTTGTGTGTTACCTCCGTGAGCAACAACATGCTGTATCACAGAACCGGCGCCTGAGAAAATGTATGGGAAACGAGACTAATTGTGATGAGAGTACTTGTCACGGCTCACCAGCAGACTGTCCCCAAATCGTAACCTTTGTATGGTCACCACCGAATCGACTGATCTATATCAGGTAAGTTTCCTATCAGCCGGAATACAAAACACGCAAGTAGAAATCTTTACTTACGTATGCTTGTACCCACTGCAAAGCGTAATTTTGGTCAACTTGAGATTGAGGTTCAGCTTAAGTCTGAAATACTGTCAAAACTTATGAACACGTACGTAGTCCAGCGTTGAGCGCACCCCCTTCTTTGACCGCTTCTCCAGGAAGAAAACCTAGTGAATAGTGGGTACATTCGAAGACCACAGAGTCGCAAAAACATACCGAACAAACCGAGGCGGTACTGGATGATGACACTGATGATACCATAGTCCGATTCTGTGACTAGCTCTGCACCATCGTATAAACTCTCAGCTCCTAAAACATAACTATAACGATGTCAATTGTACTAACATGGGATCATTTCACACGCTACTTACCCCCCTCCATGAATAAACACGACTACTGGGAGCCCACCCGATGGAGTGGTCACAATTGTACTCCCTGGGGTGTATACGCTACCGGATGCGGTCAAATCTTGAGTTTCAGTGATCGTTCTAAGATAGGACTTACCTTAAAAACAAGCAATCTTCTGACTGACTGACATCCCTCTTGCTTAAAGAGATGCTTTCGAAAGGATTCGTCGAGGCATTTCCCAGGGGTCCTTGATAACATTGATTTGGTTGCGTGGTAGCTTGTCGAACGCCTGAGACAGTCGGTGGAGGCTGCGGAGCTGCCCATCTCAAGTTATCTACGCGTTTGGTGTCAGTCGACATCGTATACACTACACAAAACTGGACGCACCAAGCGGAGGAGCTGCGTACCGTATTCCAAGGAAGCTGGTGGTATTCGTAGTTGTATCCACCGAACCCTGGTATTGAGCATAACCTAAGTCAACGATGGGCGCATTCGCGGTGGCCAACGCTGCCAAAGCAAGAAAAGTCTGTGAAACGGCCAGTAAGTTAGTTTTGATCGACATTTTTTTCAATCCCATAGATCGCAGAGTGAAAAAATATACCGACCAACGTGACGGGATCGCGGGACATTATATACCTCGCGCATGAGGGAGTCTGAGACGACCTTACTTATTCTTTGTGACAGGTCGATCACAGGACATGATGACCCTCTGGGCTCGACTGACTGGCAGTTGAACAGTTGAAGACGTGCGTTACGTAGAGCTTGACGAAAGAAGAGATACCGACAGTCAAAGATGTATGCCTTGCGCGAGGGGGTTGAGACGACATTACCTACTGACAGGTTGATCACAGCACATGATGACCCTCTGAGTCCTGAGATTGACAGTTGAACAGTCGAGGACGTGCGTTACGTAGAGCCTGATGAAAGAACAGATACCGACAGTGTTTCTAGTTTCACGATGAAGACTATTTTGACATGAGTGTTGAGCGTATGCCTCACTCTCGAGGAGAGGTTCCACTTGATATTATTCCAACGCCGTTCGCGGCACATGGTGCTTTCGCGAGGAGAAAGCGAGTCGTCCGCAGCTCGTAGATAGTACACTTGAACAACTCGGCAGTGTATTCTCGTAAGGAATAAAAATGCAAATAATCTTTAGCGGTTGCATTTAAAGTGACATGGTGACAGTGAATCCACATCACCGAAATTGCAGTTCCCAGCCATGCAATTTTGATGAAGCAGACGCTGGTAGGTGCCCGTTTACAGTGAAGACTCACAGCCGCAGAATCACAATAAACAACAGAGTCACTGATTCCTCCAGTCTTTTTACAATAGGGTAAGTCTGACCACCAGCTAGGACCAACAAGGGAGAACGACAGAATTGTCAATGATCGGCGACGTTGCTCAGGTAAAGAGGCTTATGAGTCGTGAGAAGTTGTAGTGGTTTCATCCGCAGGGCTGCTTTAACAGGTGGTGTGTCAAAGGAACAAGGAGGTCATCCTGGCGGATATTGCGGAGACTCGCTTGCAAAGCTTCAAATGATGGTGGGCCTGGGCCTGGGCCTGAGTACCTGTTACGTAATGAGTTATGTTACTGTTGTCCGCGCTACATAGGTGAGCCTGGTGACAATGCGTAGACATTCAAGAAAATGTGTCGTAAAACTATTGAAAAGAGTAAAAGTAAACTGTGACATTCAGGTTTAACTTATGTGAGTGCGTCTCTAGTCGTAAAATATCAAAAGCAATGCCATTCTAGTACAGCGGAGACATGATTCCTTTTCACTGCCTCTTTGATCACGTTTAGAAGCACTCTGTAGTAGAATCGAATGAGATCGAGAGGTAGTAATGTGTCGAGAAATACGCACTGCGATGGACGATACCAGGACCGGACTCGTCGTACTCCTGCTTTGAACACCACAGATTCTGGAAAGTGGACAGGGAAGCCAAGATGGAACCACCGATCCAGACAGAGTATTTCCGCTCGGGGGGAGCGACGATCTTGACCTAAAAATGATGATGAATGAGAATTGTGTCTCATATCCTGGAGTCTGGTACTAACCTTCATGCTTGACGGCGAGAGCGAGGTCAATTCCTTCTGCATACGATCTGCGATGCCAGGGAACATGGTGGTACCACCCGACAAAACGACGTTACCATACAGGTCACGACGGACATCAAGATCGCACTTGAAGATCGAGTTGTACCTAGACAGGGAAAAAATCAGACAACATTCCTGGTAATTGATATATTTGCTTACGTCGTTTCATGGATACCCGCAGCTTCCAGACCAAGGAACGAAGGCTGGAATAGAGCTTCGGGTGCACGGAATCTTTCACGATTATGTGAGATGTGATGGCCAATGATCGACAGGGGATCATCTTACCGCTCGTTACCGATCGTGATGACGTGCCCATCAGGAAGTTCGTAGCTTTTCTCGAGGGCTGATGACTGTGCGGCAGTTTGCATCTCCTGCTCAAAGTCAAGGGCGACGTAGCACAGCTTCTCCTTGATATCGCGGACAATTTCACGTTCGGCGGTCGTCGTGAAAGAGTAACCACGCTCGGTTAGGTTCTTGATGAGACAGTCAGTGAGATCACGACCAGCAAGATCGAGACGGAGAATGGCGTGTGGGAGAGAGAACCCTTCGTAAATAGGCACAGTGTGGGTGACACCATCACCAGAGTCCATGACAATACCGGTGGTACGACCGGAAGCGTACAGTGACAAGACAGCCTGAATTGAGACATAGAATGCAGGTGCATTGAATGTCTCGAACATGATTTGGGTCATTTTTTCACGATTAGCTTTAGGGTTGAGGGGAGCCTCGGTTAGCAAGACAGGGTGCTCCTCCGGGGCTACACGAAGCTCGTTGTAGAAAGTGTGATGCCAGATCTTCTCCATGTCATCCCAGTTCGTGACGATACCGTGCTCGATGGGGTACTTGAGCGTTAAGATACCACGCTTGGATTGAGCCTCATCACTGTATAGATGTAAGTTCGTTCACGACGACTACGACTGAGGCAAAGCATACCCGACGTAAGAGTCTTTCTGTCCCATGCCAACCATAACACCCTGGTGGCGCGGACGACCAACGATAGAGCTGTACAATTTCTGTGAATATCCCGCGCATAAGGGTTGTATAAGATGTGAAAACGTACGGAAAGACGGCACGAGGAGCATCGTCACCTAAAGAAGGCAGTCAGTTGTGTATCCTTACAACACCATGGATCGTGTTGAATCACCAGCGACTGCAAGAAGATCAGACAGTGAAATAGATTAGATCGAGGATGACTTACAGCCAGCTTTGCACATGCCGGAACCATTATCAATAACCTGACAAGTTTGATGATAAGCTTGCTAGACGGTGTGAACGACGGGTATGGAAATGGACTTACGAGGGCTGCTACTTCGTCTTCCATAGTAAATTATTTGTTGTTTAAGGGTGGTCTTGATGGTTGTTGGAGATCAAGCTTGCGTTGCGGATGTTATTTGAATAGTTCTGTTACAGAAAGCGCAGTCGCGCAGCCGCAAAACTTCGCAGGGCTATGCAACGTGATGGCTATCATGATGGTCACATTTAGTGCCGTTCGTTGCTAAGTTCAAGCCTGTACCCCAGTAAAATTATACTGCGTGTCCACGGGTGTCAGTGACCACGAGGATCGAATCATGATACCCCAAGTCAAGTGTGAAATCTTCTGCGAAGTTGATAAAATTGTCAGCCTCTTATTCCCATGCTGAGATCAGAAGGATGTCACTGCCAGGACCACTTTCGACTCCATCTATTATGGCACCTTCCAATATTAATGGCACCAACACAGCTAGCTTCCCAGATACATCTACGTCCAGTCCTTCCCGCCCGGCCCAGGTAAATCAAGGCTCATTTCCTGTCGCAAACATCGTCATTCTCGCAATCTGTATGATTGGCATGAGTGCTCTTGTAATCTGCGTGTTTCTTCGGCACCGCTCATCAACCAGGATCAAGCAAAGCTCATCGAATGTCAATAAAGACGAGCCAAGGCCGTTCAACAGACTGTGGTCTCGTGCACTCTCGTCGTTCTCAAAGTTCCATGATCTTTGGCGTTCGAAAACCAAGTCAGCCACCAAGTACAAGCAGAGCGAGATGACCACTGTCAGCGCGCTGCATGCGACATGCACCTTCGTTGCTGCTGCACCATCAAAAGTTCTGGCCCCTCCTGTCGTGATGCAGTTCAGAGTACCAGACACAGAGAAGTTTGTTGTGCTATGTTCGGTCTGCTGCCCCTTATCGGTGCGCCATGCATGTGGCGATCCGAAGTCGTGGGTGAGTGCGGTCGATCCTTACAACACAACCACAACTCACACGACTCAGGTGCAGAGTCCTTTCAGCGACATTCCACATCTAGTCGAAGAGCAGCTTCCCGTGAATAATCAAGCATCAAGTGTTCCCGAGTGTCAGCCGTATGGCGTCGATATCCCGCCTTCCGATCAGGATCACTCACTTACCATCGAGCTACCCAACCTTTCTGTTGAAGACCAGCCTCGATCACCTTTTACTCCACCAGGAGGGCCAAAGAGGACGCTTGCCCGAGAAGATCTCCCAGTTTTATTTGTAAAGACACCTCCAAGATAACATGTTAGCAAGCAGTTGTACGAGCCTTGCGATTTCATTCCTTCGCACATATATATGTTATCAAAGAATTATGAGAGGATGTGACTCAAACCAATTGGCCCTAACGTCGTAAACTGTCGGCAAGCTTACACCTTAGGACATTTTCTACCGTGAGTAACAATAAGATGTCTGTACACGACGTGTGCTGTTGTCTTTTCCTCTTCTCTTGGGAATGAAGATAGCGTTCGAATGCCTCGACGACATCGTACCAAGGTCAGCATGACTTTCTCCAACGTGAGCCCTTGAGCATCCGTTGAATGTCGTTGCATAAGTAGGTCGCAGGAGAAACTGGTTTGGTTCCAGCTTGAACGCTAACGCGCTGATCTGATTGAAAGAGAAGGTAGTGGGTAATGTATTTCTTCGGTATGAGATGTGAACTTCCACGAATCTATGATGAAGACGGACACGTGAATGATGGTATAGTTAGGAGAGAAACGTCATAACCGTGGCGGAGAAGACACAGATGAGAAAAGGTAGCACAATTGCAAAAGAAGGGGTAGAGACGGAGATGAGCAAAGAACACACGTAAATAGGACGTGCTCACTGATCATGTGCACACTATCTGGTGAGCGCTCGAGATATTCGGAGAACATGTGGAGCTCAGGTGGACGCGAATTGTTTCTTAGGTTTGACATACGTACTACACCACTGATGCTAAATTTCCGCCTTGACCTGTATTGAAGCACACGATTTAGCCAGAAGTAGCAAGGTCAGATTTGCCATCAGAACGGTAGACTGTGGTACCGAGCAAGACGCCATGATGAAAGAGATACAAGACTATGGGACCGAGTAAGGCACCATGATCAAACAACACTGGAACTTCGGGAGAATATCAGTAGCCGACAAAATTCATGTGGCGATTTATGTAAAAGTGTACAATACATGGGTATCCCTGTTGATTTGCGATAAGGGGAGGTCTACGGTGGCAACGCCGGCCCATGTAGGATGATGGCATGTGAAGCTCAGAGGAAAAGGTAAATTCGTGAACGCCCTGATATATGTCGGCGACGAGTGAAGGAGGTTGCGGTTGTGTTTCAAAGTACGATTAAGCAGAGAATGTCATTGTATTAGACATCCTGTGTGAATCGAGTCAATCGACCGCCATTTACATTATGTAACCAACTTGAGTTCTGACCCTAACCTTAGCCTATCACTTCTCTTTGCGCCAACCAACGGTCAACCAGGCCGGTAGTGACTGTAACTCGTAAGGCATGACCTCAGGCCCTCATAAGCCAGGCCCCAAATCAACATTAACATCAAAACTTAACTATCTGTGGCCTCCAAGTCGTGCATTTGGTTAATTTTGGTACCACAATCACCGTTACTGCTGCCAGCCGACAACTTTCATTAAAGTACAAGTTCTTCAGCCTAACTTGCACGATCCAATAATGGTACAATCTTCGATCATCCCCATTCTCATCAAGGCTACCGGCTTATCTCCTTTCAAAATTATATGCAGACAGCTAGGTGGCTAGTACTACACACTCGGCACCTTCCAAGGTCCTGACATGCTACCATCACATAGTACCTAATATCGTGCGACCATGATAACTGCTAGTCTGAATCTCGCATGGCTTCCGTACTTGACCGAGGGGCACCTTCGGTCATTTACGTTCTTCTTTTCCTGCATACAAAGGTTTCATTCAAGCTATTATGGCCTAGCACCACACCTAGGGTCGGTTAGCCGTTTTGCTGTTCAAATTATGTTGGATCAGATCCGAATCACGGCTTCGTGGTACGTTATTATTTTTGAACGGATCGACAGATCATTGCTACAACCCTAACTCCGTAGCAGTACACCGTTGGGACCGGGGCGCTAAGTAGCCGTTTTGCGGTGCGAATTATTTTGAATGACAATAAAGCTATCTACTGCTGCAATATAAAAGCTACAAAAGCATTATAATATTATCCTGCTTCTCCCTACTCTCGCCAAGGGCAGCCTCACTATCCATCGTGAAAAATCGCGATGTTTATTCTTTGTCTGCTCGTTTCTCTCATCTCATCGATTGATGTAACAGCTATAGCTGTGTCTCGCTCAGAGTACCCATTATCTCAGGGCGCTGCACATGGTCCCTCAACTAGATTGACCATAGGCAATGCAGTCATTGGTCCCGATGGCTTCGTACGCCCGTAAGTCTATTATCGTAGCACTCAAACTCATTCCTGATCTTTGACAGAGCAACTGTTGTCAATGGCATGTTTCCTGGACCCTTGATTGCAGCTCAGAAGGTAATTTTTATTATTATCCTTGTTGGGGGCCAGTGCTGACCTTACAATAGGGTGATCTGTTTAATATTGAGGTGGTCAACCAACTCAGCGACGAATCTATGTTCCTGCAAACCAGTGTTGTAAGCAGTTTCAAATCATCATGCAGGTTGTTAAAATTAATGTTGTTCATGGTAGCACTGGCATGGCATCTCCCAGAATCGGTCAAACTATGCCGATGGGACGGCCTTCGTCACACAATGCCCCATTACGCAGAACCACTCTTTTCTACATACTTTCACTGCGGAAAACCAGACAGGCACTTTCTGGTATCATAGTCATTTTTCCTCTCAATATGCAAGTATCACTCGAACCTTGCATGTGCAGTGAAGGACTAACCTATGGAACAGTGTGATGGTCTCAGGGGAGCCCTGATCATCTATGACCCTGACGACCCTTTGGCACACATGTACGATGTCGACGATGGTGAGCGAGAAATTAGTTCATATGAGCTCTCTGACCATCATGTGTTTCCAGAAACTACCGTGATCTCACTTGCCGACTGGTGAGTTTTACAAACGTGGTCAATCTGCTCGATTAGCTCATGGTCACTAGGTATCATGTTGTATCCCCCAAATTGCTCGGTGTTCCATCTATTGCCGATTCTATGCTTATCAATGGACTCGGTCGCCACGTTGGCGGACCCCCGTCTGATCTTGCAGTGATCAATGTGACGCCGGGAAAGCGATATCGCCTGCGCCTGATTCAAATGTCATGCCAATCCGACGTCAAATTCTCCATCGATGGTCACAGCTTGACTGTCATCGAAGCGGATGGACAGCCGACAGAACCTCTGGTGGTTGATCAGCTCCAGATCCTTGCGGGCCAGCGCTACTCTGTGGTTCTAGTAGCCGATCAGTCGGTGAGAAACTACTGGATACGCGGTCTTCCTAATACGCCGGGTGCAAACTACATCGGAGGAGTGAACTCTGCTATCCTACGCTATCAAGGCGCCCCAGCGGTCAACCCGATTACGGTCGCTCTTCCACCCACGAAGCCATTGCAAGAGACCAACTTGCATGCTCTGGGCAGTCCCGGTGTCCCTGGTACTCCAGGGTACGGGAACGCAGATGTCAACCTCGACTTGGAGGTTAGCGTCAAAGCCCCAGACTTCCAATTCTATATCAATGGTATCACATTCGGAAACACCACCCTTGGAAACCACACCGTTCCTGTTCTACTTCAATTCTTAGTGGAGCTCGACAAGCTACTGAGCTGCTCCCAGCCGGAAGTGTGTACGTCTGGAGCCCAACAAAGTGGTAGAGGTAACGATAGGAATGCAAAGCGCTATCGGTGGACCTGTTCGTCTTTTCCATTCATTCGATATTTACGTGACTGATGCATATTTATATCGTACCAGCATCCCATTCATCTTCACGGGGTAAGTTCGCCGTCATTCCGAAGGCATTTCTGACTGGTGCTCTTGATTATTAGCATGCATTTGATGTAGTACAGAGTGCGGGCAGCAGTGCTTACAATTACGTGACCCTGTTCGCCGTGATGTGGTCAGCGCTGGGCATCCTGGGCAAAGAACGGTGATCCGATTCGTGACTGACAACTCTGGCCCCTGGTTCTTGCATTGGTATGTCACCTTTTTATTGAGCTGTCAAGAAAGATACTAACTCTGAACCACACAGCCACATCGACTGGCACCTTGCAGCGTAGTGTGTAAATCTTCCCGTGAGCGAAATGGCTAATCCTTCATATTTAGCGGTTTTGGCGTAGTTTTCGCAGAAAGTCCCGCGGATACCCCGCATATGTGGACCCCGTGCCAGGTAGGTCATACGTTATGAATCCGTTCTTCTATTGCTGAACTGCTTTACAGCT
>NW_024540127.1:0-16070 GCF_016647785.1 Suillus fuscotomentosus
CTGACTGCTGCAGTCGTCCGGAGGTTACAGTGAGTTGTTTGGACTTGTCCGGACCTCCCATGTATAGTTCCCACTCATTCCCATTACATTAGAAATCTCCCATCAGTCGTCCAGAGGCTCCGGTCAGTCGTCTGGGGGCTCGGGTAAGTCTTAGAAGTTGTCCAGAAACTCATATGTGTATTGACAATCGGTCAGGCAACCTCCAGCAGTCGTCCAGAAGTTGAGGAGGAGTCCCCTGATGATACTTCCAGTGCTTCGGATGGTGACCCGCCGGCCAATACCACATTTGATATCACCATTCCCAGCCCAGTGAGTACTCAAATAAATTCCCCTTCGTCCATCTACTAACGGATACCACAGAACAACCCCTGCCATTATTGTGTCAAGGAAAATTGGTCCTGTGCGACTCGATTGGACAAGAGGTCCAGCCTCCCCTGCTTGTCTTGCATCCGCTGCTCCACCAAGAAGATCAAATGCAACCCTGCATCTCTGGGATCCCCGCCCAAACGGACCCGAGGGAAGTCTACCACCGGCCGGACGCATTCCAAGACACCTGCCCCTGCTCCATCCAATGCTCCGTCTCCCTCCCGGTCAAGGGCCCGAACTCGTAGTCAATCTCGTGGCCCTTCCTGAACTCCAGCCATCCCTGCTGCAACTACACCCCAGGTGCAGTCACGTGGTCGCAGCAAGACCATCACTACCAAGAAGACACCTGCACCTGCATCTGCAGCTGCACCTGCACCTGTCCCTGCACCTGTCCCTGCACCTGCACCAGCTGGTAAGTCACCCATACTTTTGATGACCGGCTGACCTAATTTTTTACTTAGCAGTCAGGTCTTCCAGCGTTGCAGTGCCTCGTGCAGCACTCAATGTTCCCATGCTGGATCTCCATTCCATGGCAATCGCGATTCGGGATGGTGCAGCTCACATCGCTATTCTTGAGGCTTGGGTGCAGGAGCAGGACGCTAAGATTGATACCCTGCAACGCCTCCATGAGAGCCTCCGGCGCACAGTGGTCGACCGGCACCCTTCATTTTCACTTCCGGACACACTGGCCGATGGATCAATGTTGCTTGATCAAGGAGGTCCCCATCCGTCCATGTCACCCCTCCCCTCTGCACTTTCCAACCTCATTGATTTGGACTTTTCCATCATGGAACCTACACCCTTGACACCTGAGCATGGATCTGCTATGGTAGGTCCCATGGTTGAGCCCACCCAAGTTCAGCCTGAGGGTCCACAATCCTCCGGCGAAATTGATCTCCCTGATGAACCAGGCAACCTCCTGCCAGAATTCCCCAGCGATATTGTGGTCCCTAATAAACCAGGTAACCTCCTGCCAGAATATGATTCTTCTTCTGATGAGATGGATGTTGAGGGAAAGGTTGATCTTCCTGGTGAGGAGGTTGACATGGCTACATAATTGCTCAGTGATAGATGTACATAAATGTTTTTCCCTGCATGTTACCTATGCCACAATTGAATCATTCAATGATCACTCCCAATATCCAGAACTCGAAACTGCAGATTGAGATAGATATCACCCGAAACCCGAACACCCGAATGTCAAATTATCAGTGCCGAACCCCAAGTCCCGGGTGCCGGGTACCAAGTCCCGACACCCGGAACTCAGGATTTGACATTTGAGATGAACGACATCTTCCAGACATGTTTAAATCAACCTATGTATATCTGTAAACATTTTACTAACCCCCAAATTCCAAACCGAGATGTACCAACCCCCAAACCCTGAAACCCGAGACTGCTGGCTCTCGGGTATCGGGTGTCCAGAACTCAGAACTTGAGAACATTTGGGGAGATCAATACCATTTAATTTACAATCAAGTTGATTGACAACACATTGACTTACCCATGTTTGCAATATATTTTTGTTTAGACATACCGAGTTCCGAGTTCCGGACACCTGAGACCTGAGACCCGGCAGTCTTGGGTTTCAGGGTTCGGGTGTCCGGAACTCGGAACTCGGTATGTCTAAACGAAAATATATTGCAAACATAGGTAAGTCAATGTGTTTGTCAATAAACTTGATTGTAAATCAAATTGTATTGATCTCCTCAAATTTTCTCAAGTTCCGAGTTCCAGACACCCAATACCCAAGACCCGGCAGTCTCGGGGTTCGGGTGTCTGGTGTAGAAACAAGTATCCAGATGGTGGTATTCTGAACTATGTGTTGGGTCTGCTTGCCTAAGCTGCTATGCTTGTGGTGACAAGTGCGTTTGACCCTAAAGGGGAAGCAAGTACAGCAGAGATCTAGGGGTTGGTGCAAAGGGTGCCGTTCGTCGGCCGACGTAGAGCGCGGGAAAGCACGTGAGGCGCGAGCGTGAGAACGAAGTGCTTAGGGCGGCCGATGTGCGGGAAGGTAGCGCTTGAGCGGCACAAAGCGCGGGAAAAGCACAAGGTGGGTTTACAAGCAGAGGTTCGTAATAGACGTTAAGGATGTTCTTATTGCCAATAGATACTGACTATGGCATGTGACGGATGAGCTTTACACTGATAGTGAGGTGCAGGGAGCTTCTATATGATTCGATGATGTAAAATATGAACTACAGGCGCTTATATATGTCTAAAAATGTGCCCCTGAAGCGGAGCCGAAGCGAGTAGGTAAGGTATGTAATAAGGGTCCATGACATGAGAATTGAGCAATCATTAAAATAGAATATGGTCTGATATGGAGAAAATGATATGAACACATACCAGTGAGGTTAGTTTGGACAATGGATGGATGTGCGACATAGGGCGCTTCGAGCGCGGGAAAGCGCGCCTAATGCGCGCGCAAGAATGCTGCGCTTGGGGCGGCTGATGCGCGGGAAGGTAGCGCGCACTTGGCACTTGGCGTGGGAGAGTTTCGCTTCACATAGGGAATGATTGGAAAGGTATTGGCACAAGTTGTGCATCAAACTGTACTCTGAGACAGGTCACATATATAGCCTCTGCAAGGCCACAGAGATATCAGTCTCTACACCGGAATTCGGAACTCGGTATGTCTAAACAAAAATATATTGCAAACATGGGTAAGTCAATGTGGGTTTTGGGGTTCGGGGGTTGGTACATCTCGGTTTGGGGTTTGGCACTGAAAACTTGACATATATATTTTTGTGAGTGTTGTGCTTCTGGTGTCCATGCTTAGAAATAGGATTTGTTGCACACCAGGGTTCAGGTGTGGGGTTTTTCCACTTCAGTCCTGGATTATTGGTCAATGCCACACATGGTCGATTCATGTTTTTGTGCTTAGGGGTTTATATTTGGTGGTCGATGGTAGGTATATGCACTCATAGTATACATGTATCCTACGTGTTTGATTCGCTGGTGGCTACATCAGCTGTATGTCTTGATGGAACATATCTAGGCTCACCCATATATGTAATACACCCCCGTCGGCCCGCCTGTCTATGTATTATCCCCCACGTCGGCCCACCCGTCTATGTAATACATCCCATGTTGGCCCACCCGTCTATATAATTATACCCCACCTCGGCCCACCTGTCTATGTAATAAATATTTTATCGCACCCTCAGCCCACCGGTCTATTTGATATCCCTTTTGTCGGCCCACCCGTATATGTAATACATTCCACGTCGGCCCACCTCTATATGTAATACACCCTACGTCAGCCCACCTGTCTATGTAATATTCCCCTACCTCGGCCCACCCATATATGTAATACACCCACGTCGGCCCACCCGTCTATATAACAATATTTGCCTTACATCTCTCTTCAGCCCAGCTGTCTATAATATCCTACTCTACATATCACCCAGATGGGCCCACCCATCTCCATGAATGATCATATTCCCCCGGCCCATCCGTCAACATTAAGGATATATATATCATTGGCATACATGGGCCCACCCGTCTTGATCGGAAATAATATGTGTCCCGGCCCATCCGTCATCATCAAGAATATACACAACATGGGCCCATGATCAGCTGGCCCGTCTCATACGGGATATTATGGAGGTCGGGTGGCCCATATAATACGGAATTTGTCACTGAAGGGGCTCACTCACCATCTGAATTGTTGTACCTTCACCGCGTGTTATACACTACCTATGTTGATGTCTACTACACCTTGTAACTTGCTTTGGTCAATATCAGTATAGCAGCTCCTCCGTAGCTTGCTGTTGTCTCATTCAGATTATCCTTGAGACCACTAAGACACTTACTCAAATCTGATATGTTTTCACAAAACAGAATGAATATCATTTAGAAAGGTACAGTCTTACTAGGTATGCAGGCATGAAAAACAAGAAGTCTGATGGGAAGTCATGACATAAGTGCGAGAGGACAACATACGAGGGGAGAACACACCATAAAACATAATGCTGGAGGATCCTCAAAAATGACAACAGTGTGAAAGATGCTCAATGATGGCAGGGGCTCTCAAGGAGGTTACTAAGGCTGGTGAGGGCTACCCTCCCAATGATAATGGTGGAGTCCATGGGGTGACTCGCAAGGGTGCTTGTGATACCTCTTGAGGTGTTGAGGGAGGAGGCCCTGAGAGAGGCAGGTCTCAGAGATGGGTTTCGTCCTACATTGAAACTGGGTCTAACAGACCATGAGAACAGGGCAAAAGCGCTGCCAAGGGTGCACGACTCATACCTTAGCGGTTCTATTATCACAACACTGAGGTATGTATCACGTTCCACTTGCACGCCATCTATCTCTTACTTTGTTCTTCATATAGACTTGTTCTAGGTACTGTTAAATATTAGGGATTCTATTATCACGATGCTGAGACATGTTCTAGTCTCATCCTTCCAACAGGTTATGAGCCCTGGTTCCTATTGAACCATCAAATGAGACTACATAGCAAGAACTCCGCTCGTGACTACTCACTGCTCACACCTTTGTCTCATCTTCATTCATTCTCACGGTGGTATCGTCATGGGCAAATTTGATCACATTCCCAAGTTACTGGGCACAGAAAACTATGTCGGTTGGTCCACAAAGATGCAATATGCTCTCGCATGTGAAGATCTATGGTGCCATATCAACACAAATCCTGACCCAACAGATCTGCTCGGAGCACCATCTTTCATACCTGATCCCCCCGATCCTGACAACATCACTCCCGCCGAAAGGACAGCGATGCAAGAATGGTTGTTAAATGACATCAAGGCTAAGGATCTTGTCACTCATCATCTTAGTGCATCTGTCGGAGCATTGGTATCATGCTTGCACACTGTTTCAGCCCACGATGCATGGAGAACTCTTGCTGAACACTTCAATCGGACTGACACCAGCGCTCAATATCAGCTATGCCAACGTTTAGATGCCTTACAGATGAAAGACTCTGCCGACGCCACTAACTATGTTGGTCAACATGCAGTACTCTGAGAACGTCTCCGTGATTCGGGCGCTGCCATGCGTGATGGTGATGCCATTTATAGTTTTCTCATAGGTCTCCCTCACACACCTGTCTGGCAACAATTCCGGTCCATGTTAGAACAATGCATGCACAACGAGGTAATGACAGCACTACCAGGCACTGTCTCAGCCTTCACCATGGAGAGTTGTGTGTCCCGCATCACTGCCGAAGCGGCACATCATGTACACTCACACGTCATCACCAATGCTCGTCCCAGCTCTGAATATGCTAATGCAACCTCCTCTTCTGCTGCGCCATCGCACATCAACCCTATCACCGGACTTCGCAAACACAGGCATAGCCCAGATGGGGTCTTTTTCACCACACCTGGCTGCAATAAAGGCGATCACGACCACGCCCACTGTTATGGGAAAAGTGGTGGAATGGAAGGCCAGGCGCCCTGGATGCGTAACTGGAGGAAGGAAGATGGCAAGGATAAGGCAGCAGTTGCTGCAGCTGCCACGGTGGCCACACCTTCCTCATCCACCTCCATGCCAGCACCCATCATAGCCACGGCTGCCGCTGACATCACCAGCCTCATGCACGACTTATCCTTTGCATCTATCGCAGAGATACCAGACGAGATTGCCTGCGTTGCGAACCTCTCTTTCGCTACCATACTGGACTCAGGCACAACGGTCATACTCATGAAGGACTGCAGGTTCTTTCATACCTACTCCACCGAGGAACCTGTCAGTGTGCTCACTGTGAATCATGGGGTCCTTCAAACCACTGGGCGGGGCACATGTGTAGCCTGGTTCACCATTGGTCAGCGTCGACTTCGCGTTCATCTCTCCAACTGCCTTCATGCACCCGGTGCACTGTTGAACCTGCTATCTGTGAGTTGCATGAATGCTAAAGGTTGGGATGTCAATTTCCATGCAAGCATGATCTGTGAGCTAGTCTACAAGGGTACGCTACTAGGTGCCATCCCAGCCACCGGCAAACTCTACATGCCAAATGTCGAGTTCATCCCTTTCACGGACTCACATCCAGCTCTTCCACATACTCCTGAGGTAGCCACCTTTGCCGATGTTCCCTTATCCTTGGATCTGTGGCATGCTTGCATTGGTCATATCGGCAGAGACACTGTTATGTGTTGTAGAGACTCATGCCTCTCATGGTGTGATATGGCACTTTACACTAGGAATACATAGCACAAACTTGCAGCATCACTCTGTGTGCTATCCGCAGGTATTCCACTATGAGGTGCAGCTTTCCTGCGCCATGCACGCACCATTCCCGCGCTTCACGATGTATACACGCGCGCGTGTTCCCGTGCTTGAGCGCCCTATAGCGCCAGCCATCCAGAAGCACCCATCCACTGTCCACCAAGCCCTCTAGTGCGTATATTTCTATTTCTCTCATTTGCATATTGTTCTGTCTTTATTTTTATCATGGATTCTCACTCATATATATCTTTACATACCTACTCGGTAGTGCTTCGGCTCTGCATGACCGCGCTTAGGCGTGCTATATAAGTGCCAGCAGTACATAATACTAGTCACTTTCCATTTTTACAACTGACTTTTCCTACCTTTCACTTTACTTGACTTTTACTTTCACCTCTCACTTTACCTAGTACTTACTACCTAGAAAGTCGCAATAGAACTCTATTCCTTTACATCTTGCACTCTCACATCTCTTGCATCATATTATCACTTAAGTCTAGTCTATCTATCATTTCCGCATATGCGTGCGCGCTTTCCTGCACTTCGCGCTAATACGCGCGCGTGTTCCCACGCCTTGCGCGCACCTGCACTTTCTCGCGCTTCGCTTCAGCGCGTACCTCTAGATCTTCACTGTACTCGCTTCCCCTTTAGGGTTGAATGTGCTTGTCATCTCAAGCATAGCAGACTAGGCAACGCACGACCTTCAACATTTTTAGATACAGTTAGGAGCCTCATTTGTTCCTCTCAGTATCGTTGTTTCTACAGCATCTCAATCATGTTGCAAATGGCGTTACAATCCAGCCCACTTCTCTGATGTCTCACTGCGAGTCTTGCATTCTCACCAAACATCCATGGCAGCCTTTTCACACCTCCGAGACTGAACATGCACCAGCATTTCTTGATCTGATCCACAGCGATGTATGCGGGCCAATCCCTATGCTTACCCCACATGGGAAGCGCTACTTCATGATCTTCCTTGATGATCACACGCATGCACTTGACCTACAACTCTTGACCTTGAAGGATCAAGCTCTTGAGGCATGGTGCATACTTCATGCACGATGGGAGAACTTCTCAGGACGACATGTCAAAGTGTTTCGGTCCAACAATGGAGGTGAATTTCTCAGCAGTACCTTCACAGCGAACCTTGAGGAGACCGGAGTGAAACATCAGCGTTCTGCACCCTACACCCACCAACAGAACGGAAAGGCGGAGAGGGTAATGAGAACAATTGAAGGTCGGATGTATGCTATGCTAGACTTTGCTCACTTGCCTTCAAACCTCTGGGGAGAAGCAGCACTCACAGCCTGCTATCTGTTCAACTGGACAGAATCACATGCACTGCCTGCTGGCAAAACACCTTATGAGATGCTACATGGCACCAAGCCCAACCTCTCTCATCTTTGCATCTTCGGTGCCCGATGCTTCGCGCGCATTCCTCCCGAGTTGCAGGAAAAACTCGGGCCTCACTCGCGCGAAGCTGCATTTATGGGTTACCCTCCTGGTGTGAAAGCCTGGCATTGCCATGACGCACTGACCGGCGCATTCTTCAATTCCCATGATGTCATTTTTGACGAGACTCTGTCTAATCAACCCTTTTGTGACAGTGATGACGATGACGACAACACCAAGACTGTCCTGACAATATCAAGTCCACCAGCATCTCCCATGCCTCCTCCCATGATGACACCTCCACATGCATCCATCATCCGTCGTTCCAGTCACGTCCCCATCCCCACTGAAAAGGGTCAGTTACTTAAGGATCGCATCATCGCCGATAAGGCTCGCTTAGCACATCAGCAGGAGCTTCGCAATGCAAGGATAAACAGTGTGCCACCTCCTACTGTCGTTGCCAATGCGCCAGCTGTCCCCATTGTCGACGCACCTATGCATATGCCAGGTGCGGCTGCTCCCGCTGACGTGGATCCAGAGTCCATCCCTGTTGAAGATGATGAAGTCGGCTTTCCGCAGGTTCTTGCGAACCTGATTGCAGTCAAGGTTTCCTGTCTTTCGATCCGAAGCGATACTCACCGGAATCCCTTGTTGCCTGGGTATGACCTAAAGATACCACCGGCAACGTTTGATAAAGCAATGTGTCACCCCGATAGCGACCACTGGATGGCAGCAATGCAGAAAGAGATGAACTTAATGTCCGAAATGAACATTTACGAGCTTGTGGTCTTACCGCCAGATCGCCGAGCTATAGGTTGCTGTTGGGTCCTTGAATTCAAGCAAGACCTCAAGGGCGGACCTATTTTCAAAGCCAGGCTTGTAGCCCAAGGCTTCTCTCAGATACCCAGCATCGACTTTGGCCAGACATTCGCGCCCGTTGCCAGATCAGCCTCAATCTGCAACATCTCAGCCTACGCAGCTTCCCATGATTGGGAAATTGATTGCTTTGATGCAAAACGAGCCTTCCTTTGGGGAAAATTGCAGGAAGATGTATATATGAAACAACCACCCGGCTTTGAGTGTCTCGACTCCAATGGTTCCCGTCTCATCGCTCTATGGCCTTAAACAGGCTGCATTCGACTGGTATGAGCTCTTGCGAGAGGTCCTCGCACATCTTGGGTTCTTACGTTGTGAGGCTGACTACGCCATGTTCGTGTTCAATCACGTCAACGGTGAGGGGGTGAGAATAATATGCATCATCGCATGGCACGTCGATGATGGACTTGTGGGTTCGAACAACCGTGATTTCTTAGATCGCACCAAGGCACAAATCGCCGAACGATTCGGAATCACTGATCTTGGACCCGTGACAAAATACTTGGGATTCAGTTCATTCGCGACCAGAAAACCCGAGAACTCTGGATGCACCAAGAAGACTATATTGTGTATCTACTCGAGGAACATGGGATGACCAACTGCAATCCAGTCTCACTTCCCATGGACCCATCTTTTCCTTTTGGCCGTGCAACTGACACTTTCCCTCACGTCGACAACCTCCAAACCGAGTATCGGAAACTAGTTGGAGAACTACTGTACCTCATGATGTACACTCGACCAGACATCGCGCTCGCAGTGATGTGTCTGGCGCAGTACAATGTATGTGCCAAACCCAAGCACTACTCTGCTGCCAAGCATGTTCTACGTTACCTTGCCAGAACGATCAGCACACGCACACACTACGGGGGCGCTGGAATCAATCCCAGTCTTCACGGCTTCTCAGACTCTGACTGGGCATCTTGTCCTGAAGATCAGATCTTGATCTCCGGATATGTTTGGTTTTTCAATGGTGGTCCGATCTCGCACTTGGCGAAGAAACAGACCACCGAGGCTCTCTCATCGAGTGAAGCTGAATATATGGTGCTTACCTCTGCTATTCAAGACAGGCTCTGGCTCCAATCCTTTTTCACAAGTCTGAGCATCCCACTATCTCTCCCCATGCAACTCTTCACCAACAACACGGGCGCCATCGCTCTCTCCAAAGAGGCCACGAACCATATATGCACAAAACACATTGACCTTCATTATCATTTTATTAGACACCACATTGAGTCCAACACTTTCTTACTGGTCTGGATCTCCACTCACAAAAACACCACAGACATATTCACAAAGGTCCTACCTCACCCCGCCTTCATTCATCATCGGTCTGGTCTTTCTCTCATCTCCTCTTGAAGCGGATACTTTCGAGTGTCACCTTGTTGAGGGGGCGTATTGAATTCAACATCATCATCGCTCCACATTGTCGTCATAGTTCTGGCCATTTCCCTTTTTCATCTTTGATATTCCGGACTCAATACCATAATATATAATCTGTAGCTTCACGCGACATCAGGAAAAACCTCCCGGCCAAAATTTTGATAATCTTTGATAAAGTCCAATAATTACATCTAATTAGCAGCCTTAGGAGAATTAGGAAAATTATGTAGTTTAGCAGGACTTTCTTACCCCCTCGTAAATTTTGCATATTTACCAAGAATTAGCTGATACTAGACACAATTATGGTGAATTGCAGAAGTCATTATTACAAATGTTGGTTCACAGATCACGCATTTCGGGCAATGTTACAAGAACAAAAGACTAATATTGGATTAAAAGATGTGTATAAAAGTAATCAAGAAACAACCGATGACGAGGGTATGAGGAATTTAGGTACATATACAGGAATGGATCAGCACTACAGAACCTAATCGTCGGCCATGTCCTCCAGGTCGAGTAGCAACAGAGCATTTTGATGCTCACTGGCGAGATGATCATTGCCCTTATGTTCCAAAGCCCTTCGAGTAGTGTCAGTGTCCAGCGTGTCAAAATGGCACCATCCACATCAATGAAACTTACTGTACAGCTTCGAAAATGTCAGCCATCATACAATGAAACTTTCCAGGTGCATTCTTCTTCAAACTCTCAAGGAACTTGACATGGAAAATATATGTTTCACTGAATTGATTCCCAGAAAAGTTAAACTTTCCTGGTGAACCCAACGTCTTCCAGAAAAGGGCCACATAGATCTTGAAAATGAATGAGCACAGCATGAAGACTTAGTAGAAAGGACATTACTGCTGTTGCCACAAGCGCCAGCAATGGAATGGGGACTTCAGGGCGATTGCACTTGTTTCTCGCAATTTTGACAAAACGCGCCGCAAATTTGACATCAATGGACTTCGCACCATCGAAGACTCTGTCGCGCAACAGAAAAATGAGTAGTTCATCCTGGTAGGGCCTTTTCCTGATGGGCAAAGTATTGTCGTTGGACTGTTGAAGAGGGAAGTTAGTTAGAGAATAGAATGGTCGAGGAAGGAGGGAAGATATGATAAAGAACCTGCTCCTGAGTGTTGGCGAAGGAGCAAAGATATGGGAATATGATAAAGAACCCGCTCCTGAGTGTTGCGAAGATCTTGAGCTGAAGAATGGATAGAGTGAACTTACATCAAACCTCAACACGTATACATATGCATGCTGCTCCATAAGTTTTTTTGCCTTGACTATGTTGTTGCTGAGACGGAAGTAGCTATTGATGTTTGCACTTGCAGCGACTTTCAGATCATGCCGCAATAATGGGATCCGGGGCTCCACCTCAAGTAATACAAATGATCGTTAATGAAAATCCGTAAATCGAGACATGTAAACAACTTACCAAGCTACCAAGGTGAGCAGCATACTGAGCATCTGTTTGAAGATGTTTTTTGATGGCTTTTATGCTGCGATTCTTGGCCACCGTTAGCAAAGACTGGAGTGCTACCTGGTTTTTGTTGACGAGCTCAGGGTAAGCATTGACGAAGATAATGTGACCTTTAGCGTCAATAATGGCATCCCGGACTACTAGCTGAGTCTCCAGGTTTTGATCAAGCAATTTAACATTTCCTTTCTCCATTTGAACGAGAGAAGCGATTGTCTCAGCTAACTTGAATCGAGCTGCAGAGGTGACCTTTGGGACAACTTCAATGTCACTGGAGTGAGGTTCCAAGGAATCGCCACGAGTAGTAGATTCTTCAACAGACTCTGAGACAGCGTCGTCAACATCGCGCCATATTGGAGTCTGCAGGTAGTCTGGTAGTATCAGCGTAGTTTACTTAATAGTATGGACTCACCTCCTCGGCTTGTTTTCACTTTCTGGCAGATTGGGACTCTGAGACAGCATCGTCAACATCACGCCACATTGGAGTCTGAAAGTAGTCTGGTAGTATCAGCATAGTTTACTTAATAGTATGGACTCACCTCCTCAGCTTGTTTTTGCTTTCTGGTGGATTGGGAGTTGCCACATGATTGAACAGGCTTGACATTGTTGGTCACAAGCAAAGGCACCTTCCGAAACTCAGAATCAGCAGGATCAGTTTAAGTAAACCAGTGCTACTACTAACCTCATCTGAGAGCATCAAGGCAGTGGCCTCTGGCCCTTCACCCTCACTCTCCTCGCAGTCAGCATCAGTATCAATGCCATTTGGCTTGTCCTCAAGATCTTCATCAGACTCGGCGAACATCGCAGTCACATCGTGCATCGCATAAGTGCGAGAGAGTTTTTTAGGATGGCCTGCATGGTGCACATCATGGTCTGAGTAAGATTCAAACCTTTTGTCATCTATAACTAACCTTGAGTTTTTTCAGGTCGCAAGTCCTCTGAGTCGCTACCATGGCCACTAGAATCATCCCCATCATCCTCATTCACAAAGGTACGCTGACGCTCTACCATCAAAGTTAGTACTTATCGCTATGATTTAGATACATAGAATGAGTGATATACTCAGTTTTGAAGGCAAACCCTTGTCAATCTGAGCGATCACACTCGGTGCTGGTCGTTTTGCTTTGGTGGGCTGCCTACTCGCCAGTGGGTTGGGAGGTGCTTTTTGTTGATGAACTTTTCTTGCCGACTTTTCAGGCATCCAAACTGAAGTAGTAGGTAAGCATTGAATTCTCTGATTTAAAGCCTGACCAAAGTCACTTGCTTACTGGCTTTTTCCATAGCTTTTTTCTTCGCAATTCAGGGCTCTATCCAAGCCCAGTGAGAATCTGCCGTCTCACTGATCTTCAAAATAATTTTACTCACCACAAGAATTAAGAGGTGCGTACATGCTATACTGGATTGCAAGGACAGGAAGCTAACAGAATGAATGTTCAAGGTACAAAAAGAGCGGGGAGGGGGGGTGAAATAAAAATTTGACAATGCTGTTAGATTTTGTGTTGACATTTTTAACCATGACGTTGAGTGCAGTGCAGTGCATTGGAGGCAGTTTCGAGTCATTAGGTGAGCTCTCTTTACCTCAGACTCACTAGGACATTTGCGCATATATCGGCCACGTTGATCCACTGCTCCCTCACCCTTCACCCTTATCTTTGGCACAAGGTGTCCTTTACTCCGTCCACCCTTCACTTTGGCATATACTGCTCATCGGGCACTGGTCTTGTTGTTTGAATGCAGGTGCTGACTCTCGACCTTTCGGTGCCTCTAAATTTTAGCGCATTATTGCATTTCAAGGGGTGCTGGAGGCAGTCATCGGTGAGTTCAATTTGCTGTCAAGGGTCCAATTGTCAGTCAACACTCAGGCTAACCCCCATCTCTAATAGCGTCTACTAGTACTCCCTCTACCCTTTACTTTCACCTCGACTGGGTGCCGAATATAACATTGTCCTGCATTTCAAGGGGGCTCGGAGGCAGTCCATTTGGTACGTTCAATTCAAGGGTCTAAACATTAATCGGGCTAACCTCTACCCTCATAGCATCTACTCCCTTGTGTAACGCTGGTCAGGAGCACCCTTTGCCCCCCTTGTCTATCTACTCCCTTGTGTAACGCTGGTCGGGAGCACCCTTTGCCCCCCTTGCCTATCTACTCCCTTGTGTAACGCTGGTCGGGAGCACCCTTGCTAAACACAATGTCTGCAAGCTGCCCAGCTTGTTTGTGGGACAATTTCACTGTCATAGGCCTCAGTCAGCATCTAGCAAAGAGCTGAAACACAGATTGTCAAGCGCTGTACAATCACTCATGCTCCCAGATACACGCTAATGCTAGTGAACTGCAATCGGAGCCAAATGACAAGTTGGAATGGCCTGATGATGATGGAGGTTATGACATGGAAGAGTTTGTGTGGGCTCGTGAGGGATCTGGCCCGGATGATGGAGCGGACAATGGATCGGACAATGAAGCAAATAACGAACCTGAGTGGGAGCCTCCAGTTGAACAGCAATATGACCACAGTGACATGGATGTCATGGAAGATTTGGCTGCTGATGAAGAACAACACCATGGTAACCAGGAGATTCAAGAATGCGCCCAAGGGCAGCATGGTTGTGTTATCGCGCCCTATCCAGACTCGCATGCCGGGAAACCTATTTCTAACAATCATACTGCCAATGTGGCGTATGGTGCGCATCTTTCCACTGATGGCGACCAGGAGAATACATATCACCCATTTGCATCTAAGATGGATTGGGAGGTCACAAGATGGGCAAAACTTCATGGACTCAGTTCGACTGCTTTGTCTGACTTACTTGCTATCGAGGGGGTAAGTCGGTCACCATTTATTTTCTGAATGTTGATGTGCTTATGTGATGTGCTTATGTTGATTGCAGGTCAGTGAACGCCTGTCGCTCTCTTTCAAGAATGCGAACGAGCTGAATGCCATTGTCGACCATGAGCTTCTGACAGGCCAGCCAAAGTTCAAACAAGAGCAAATCATTGTTGCAGGAGAAGCCTTCGATGTCTATTGCCACGACATGATTGAATGCATCAAGTCACTGTACAGTGATCCCGATTTCGCAAGATACCTTGTGTTTGTGCCTGAGCATCATTATGCCGATGAGGATGAGACTGTTCATCTGTTTCACAATATGCATACAGGAAAATGGTGGTGGGATACACAGGTATGTAGCATTGACTACGTCTACAACATATGATACTAATGATACTTTAGAAAAAACTCGATCAGCACAGCCCAGGCGGCACCATAATTCCAATCATCATCTCGTCCGACAAAACTCAAGTAACCTTGTTCCGCAACAAATCTGCTTACCCTGTCTATCTCACCATCGGCAACATCCCAAAAGAAATTCGACGCAAGCCATCAAGCGGTGCCCATATACTTCTGGCATATTTGCCATGCACACGCCTCGATCGTATTTCTAACAAAGCTTCATGCCGCCGAAGTTTGGCAAATTTGTACCATGCTTGCTTGAGCCATGTTCTCGCTCCCTAAAATCTATTGGACTGGATGGGATTACTATGGCGAGTGGGGATGGCACTCTCCGCCGTTGCCACCTACTGTTTGCAAGCTTCGTCGGCAACTACCCAGAACAACTCCTCGCTACTGGGATCAAGTTCGGAGTGTCCAAAATGCGATATTGATGCTGATGAAATGGGGAGCAATACAGCACCATTTCATTTATGAAAACTGCGCGAAGTGTTAGATGCCCTCGCTACTCTCGATGAAGGCAATATGTCCTGTGGAGCCCCTTCAGTGACAAATTCCGTATTATACGGGCCACCCGACCTCCATAATATCCCGTATGAGACGGGCCAGCTGATCATGGGCCCATGTTGTGTATATTCTCGATGATGATGGATGGGCCGGGACTCATATTATTTCCGATGGAGACGGGTGGGCCCATGTATGCCAATGATATATATATCCTTAATGTTGACGGATGGGCCGGGGGAATATGATCATTCATGGAGATGGGTGGGCCCATCTGGGTAATATGTAGAGTAGGATATTATAGACAGCTGGGCTGAAGAGAGATGTAAGGCAAATATTGTTATATAGACGGGCGGGCCGACGTGGGTGTATTACATATATGGGTGGGCCGAGGTAGGGGAATATTACATAGACGGGTGGGCTGACGTAGGGTGTATTACATATACAGGTGGGCCGACATGGAATGTATTACATATACGGGTGGGCCGACGAAAGAGATATCAAATAGACCGGTGGGCCGAGGGTGCTATAAAATATTTATTACATAGACAGGTGGGCCGAGGTGGGGTATAATTATATAGACGGGTGGGCCGATGTAGGATGTATTATATAGACGGGTGGGCCAACATAGGATGTATCAGATAGACGGGTCGGCC
>NW_024540128.1:0-16034 GCF_016647785.1 Suillus fuscotomentosus
GACCCTATTGCGGGAGGAGCTGCATTTTGAAGGGGTGGTCGTGACGGATTGTCTAGATGAATGCGGTGAAGGAGAGACAGGGAGGCGTACCACGTGGTGCTGTGGAAGCTTTAGCGGCGGGTGCAGATGTGGTTATGATTTGCCATACTATGGCATCCATAGGGGAGCGATGGAGGCGACCTACGAGGCAGTACAGAAGGGTTGAGCTGCATATGCACGAGCTGAGGAAAAGCGGGAGAAAGGATTACTGCATTGAAACGGAAATTCGCTGGGACATGGGATGACGTGCTCGGGAATCCATTTGACGAGAAGGCCATGAATGCGTTGCAGGCGACGAGCAAGAAACTGAGCGAGGAAGCATACGCAAAATCTATCGCGCTTGTTTCCGGATCTCTTCCTGTGTTTTCGTCGGACAAGATTGTGGTGATGACACCCGTCGTGGAAAGCCTTAATGCAGCGGTGGATGATGCGAAGGTGTACAACGCACCGGGAAAGGCCACGTCCGGAACACGGCGGCGCCTTACTACATGTCTTTCGCTGAGTCCGTGCGACGCCGCGCTGCAGATGTCGAACATTTGGTTTATGCAGCTGATTTTGACTGCAGAAGAGATTTCGGCGAGGGTCTCATATTCGTCACACGTAACGCGGATCGTAGTGCATGGCAGCTGGATGTCTTGGAGAGCGTCAGGATGCAGGCCAGTGGGGTACCGATTGTGGTCCTGGCGAGCTGCGCGCCGTATGAATTATTTTCTGGGAGGGTCTTGGGTGTCCAGGCATGCGTGGCAAGCTTCGAGTACACTAGTGAGGCGTTGGAAGCTGCTGCTAGTGTTATTTTTAACGAGGTCACTCCGGTCGGGGAGTCGCCTGTTAGCATTTGAATTGGCTACCGTTATATATGCCAAGCTTTGAAGGATCGCTGATTCTTATCAGAGATATGGCGCTATATGTGAATATTAATATTATCGTAGCGGCGGCGAGCGCCAGTCCCCGACTCCGATACTCCGATAATACCTTGATCGTTTTTTGTACTCTCACAATTTCCATGCGAATTCTCATGGGCTCGTCTAAGTCCTCCCATTCATGGATATAACAGTCAGTCAGGCCTAAGCTAACATCACAATGTACGAGTCCCACCACAGGGCACCGGAGGTAAAAAAAGACAATAGGCAATATTGGGTCGAGAGTACGGAGTCTCTTGAGAAGGCTGAAGGCGGTGAAAATAAATGAATAAAGATAGTGAATCGTGATGTCTCAGTTATGTACGTAATCAATTCCCACGACACGTCCATTGACAGAAAAATGAGCATGTTTGCGTCTCACATCGGGGTGAACGATATTTAAAAGAGGTTTATATGTTGTACAAAATGTGAAAACAATATTTGATATTTAAACTAACATAAAGATGGGTGCACGACTTCAAATTTTGGTGATGTTTTGTGTGTCATCCAAAATATCAAATATTCACAACCATATTCCCACAGACAATATGTCAACAAATATAATAAATATAATCAGATTTTCCATGTCTGCTTCAATTTAAAGTTTGATTCTTACATAAAACTTTGGAGAAAACTTGAAGTTTTGCCAAAGCTTGACATTTAAATTGAGTTTTAATGTCATGTCATCTGTAAAACTTCAAGTTTTCTCCAAAGTTTTACATGGAAATTGAACTTTAAGTTGAAGCAGACATGAAAAATCTGACTATATTTCTTATGTTTGTTGACATATTGTCTGTGGGAATATGGTTGTGAATATTTGATATTTTGGATTACACACAAAACACCACCAAAATTTGAAGTCGTGCACCCATCTTTATTTTAGTTTAAATATTAAATATTGTCTTCACATTTTGTACAACATATAAACCTCTTTTAAATATCGTTCACCCCGATGTGTCTGACAAAACCCTTCTCCCACTTCGTGGGAGTCGGGGATTTACAGTCGGCCAGTGTGATTTACGTAAGCTACCAGCGGTCATTCAACTTGAAGTACTCATCCACATCCTCCTGACGAAGAAATTTTTTGGATGCGACAAAGCGAAGCAGCAAAGGGGAATTTCGCACAGAGATTTTTATTTCGTCACTGACGATGTAGGTCTCGATCTTTAACTTATTGTTAGCTCGTCTGTCATAATTTGAATTATCACTGACCCGAACTTTGACCCGAACTAATGTACATGTATAGGACGCACCTGCGCCTGCTGCACTTGGTGCACTGAAGTCCATCTGGAGCGTGCCCTGCGACAACCACACCCGCATCATGTTCACGAGACAAATTCTTTCTCACAGGGACAAGGCAGAGAAATAGGAGAGGAAGAACTTATGATCAGGGACGAAGACGAGGAACGCGGACAAAGGGCCTGAAACTCGTGAGAAGGAGAAGGAATAATGAATGACAATGACAAAGAGAGACGAGAGCGGCTTTGCCTTTGACGCGAGGAAGATAATCTCGCGGACCTGACGTGCATGATTGGTGCGTCGTTTCCGCCGATGCCGTGTCTTTCATGTGCGGGGATCTACTGTACTGACGTAGGGTACCTTACGGCTACCTCATCGGAGCTCATGCTTGAGGTCTGCGGCGTCTGCTACTGAAGCGAATGCTAAGGAGATCATGAGCGCCCTCTGGAGGGAATTCAAGTGCGCCTCATAGCCGAACCTCGCTTTCTATCATATGCAGACCCGAAACTCAATTATCAGGGTAAAGACCGTTGCTTTGGCTTTGTCCTTATCTCTCACCTTCGCAAACGCCTACTCGTCCGTTCTCCGGCCAATTTGCATTATGTTTTGCATAATTATGGACAAGAATGTTCCGCAACGCGTCCGATATCTTTCCAACTCAGATCCGCTGCCGTAGATTTATCGACAAGCTCAAGATCAAATTCTATTGTCGGGGAACGAAGTCTCCGCCTCCATAACTCTAGCTCACATACGTGTTCAGCGATATCGGTTTGCTAAATTTATCATCAATTATCCCCATTTACTGAACATCTTTCGCAACATCTCCTAGATCTACTGTTTACTCTACAGCCCCTTTTTTAAACTCGCCTCCATCGATCCTGAGCTGAACTATATCTTCATCTGAACCTGGGTTCTTTTCGCGATACTGACCCGACCTATTGGCGGCCCTTTTTGATAGGTCCTTGCCCCTCACTGAACTATCGTCTTTCTCGCTTAAAGCTCGCAACCATGATAAGGATGGTTTCCGTACCCTATGGATGCGATTGAAACCTGCTGATAAGCTTGATGTGGTGATCCCGTTCGACACCGAGGATGCTATGCTTAACCCCCGTATAGTTACTACGTGTCCACTGATAGAGGAAGACAGCTTTTGTGGTTTGTGGTTTATGATGGTACCTATATTCTGTTCGCTGTTTCCCGATGGCACCTTGTAGCGAGTAGCGGAATAATCTCCACCAGCGCGCGCGACGTCATCCATCCCGAAGAAGGCATGAAGCGCTATTCCAAGAATGCAAAATCGCGAGAGCAATTGCGACCGTCCTTAGCGATATGCTTCCATACAGGAAACCGGAACAGACAGAAGGGAGCGTAATACCGGTGCGTGTGATTTCTCAGTATGACCCTGATCTCCATGCTGTCAGTCTGCCAGTCATCACCTTTGCGTGGCACATCGCGACTCCCCTGCCCCCATCCTGTTGGTATCAATTTAATCGATCTATAGGAAGTGCCACGGGTCGCAAGAACTCATATATACCCAAATTCCATGGGCATGACGGAAGTGGACATATGAAATCGTAGTCTGACATCTAATTCAGTTCTCCGTCGTGTAAAGATTACCATGGCATGGGTACTAAATTCTATAATGCAGGGAGGGAGGAATAGGCTTTAGAGAAGCAGCTTTTGGTGCGTTGCCTGACGAAAAACTGTCCTTGATGTTGAGGATGTATAGGAGCGGGGTTTGTTGAGATTAGTAGGATGGATGTGAAGATGGACCGAAGAGTAAGTGTTTTCTTTCTTTTTTTTCTCTGCGCCAGTCATTCTGTCTTCCGTGTACTGTCAATTTGTTATTATGTTTTCTCCCCTGTTCCTGCTGACTGACAGAGACTGATATTTGGTATAACACATCGAAAATGACTACCTCGGACAATCTCACCACGACTATAGAGACAGCTCCTAGGTTGCGTACGCCATCCCCAATACCATCACTATTTATCAAGGACAACAGTCATGTACAGGTCGAACCCAGTCGATGGTATCATGAAGTTGCAGTCACTCTGCGAAACTGCGCGTAACAAGAGCTATCGCTAAGTGAGTAGTGATGCGTATTGCATTGACAAGAATGACAACGTCGAGTTTAAAAAATCACTTAATTCCATGTTTATTTGGTATAGCCACTTGGCACTCACGACCGTCTACGTTCCGGCTTCTTTCAAGTCGTCACGCTCGGAACAACTCAGTTTCATACCCGTCTGTCTGTAGAGTTTGTGCTATGCCATGTTGCCGACGTTAACCATCTACACGAATAATTTTGACTACAGAAAGGCATTCGACCACCATTCATCGCTGCCACCACTTCCTGTACGATTTTTATTCTGTGCGTGACAGTGCAGTGTAGAGAAAATCAGGCCTTTTGACTTTACTCCTTGGGTTTGCTCGATGCATAACAATTCTGTCTTCCAATTGTATACTCGCATAGTCAGAAAGTTGCAATATAGCCTCGAATCGGAGGAGCCAGTCCAAAAATGTGCTGTTGTAGTTGATCTGGCACAGTAGTAGTGCAGTATTCCTGCTAGGGGCCCAGAAAAGGTTGACGTTACACATCCTGGAATTTGGATTCAACAGTGTTAGATGTTCATCGGGCTGTGCCACTGGCCGTACCAAAGGCGCTTTGGGCATTGAACAGTCCCCGTCATCAGCGGAGCGGCTTGATGCATCAAAATGGCACTCGCGTCCCCGGTGTACATGGCCAGCATAGCTGCTCCTCGTCTTGTTTGCCCAAAGGTGTGTTTCAATTCCAAGTTCCTTGCATTTCTGGATGTCAGCCAAAGGTGACTTCGGGGTAGCTGATTCTTTCCTCTGCTTTGGCTTCTTTTGAATGACGTCCGATGCCCCCTTCTTTGATCGTGCCATGCGGAAGGTAAAACACAAGACAGAGGTGATTGGTGGGACAGTTCCGAAATTTCAGAGGGTGTGATGCCACTCCGTGTTTTAAAATTCACTTGGCTCTCAATTTCGATTGACCTGCACTGTCGTAATGCATAGACTGCACTAGTAAAGCATCACATTGAATTTCAGCTACATACTGAGCACAAGAGTGAGTACCACGTGATTGTGGTGCCCAGCGAGCCCCGATGGAAGATGCAATAAGCATCAGGACCATGGTCATCAACGAAGGACTAGAAAAAATCAAGGATATCATCTACCAAACCAAACACAAGCACATATAGAGGAACACGTTTGTCATCGTGTAGTCTAGCCTGACGACTTTTGACGACGAATAAGGACGAACGAAGTTGCCCGCCCCGCAGATTAGCAAATGTGGCAAGATTATCACGCACAAGTTCAATTGCAGAGTTCCATTCAACCTATGGGCGAACTTTTGGAAGACCACCTTGGCGGTTGGGCAGTAAGCGCATTAGGATGAAGAGGCGTTCAAAGGGTCTATTAGGCAGCAGGCGGATAATCACGCCGAGAGGGATGGATACGTGGATACGAAGCCAAGGGCGACCGAATTCACCGGGTTGAATATCTGAGCAAAAATGAACACATTGAAGACGAGCGTCTGCACAATGGTGTTATTGCCCGACATCTCGGCAAAGCCCAGGATCTGGGTGCCAAGGAAGTGGAATGGTAGGATGACAGGGATCTGGTAGACGGACTGCAACAAAATTTGTTTGTACATGTTCACAGTGAAAAGTGGTGCTGTCTGCTTATCAGATGTCCAGTTGAGTAACGCCAGCGATGCAGGGTCCGAGGCAAGTGCAAGCGCAGTGAATGTGTCCATGATGATATTGATCCACAACAGCTGAACAGCTGACAGCGCCAACGTCTCAGAACTAGAAGCGATGGCGGTCACGGAGGTGATCACCACAGCAGTAATGTTGGTGGAGATCTGGAACTGTAGAAAATTCAGAACTGCGTCGTTCACACAACGACCCCACATGATTGTCTTGACGATGGAAGAGAAGTTGTCATCCATCAGAATGATGTTGGATGCCTCTTTGGCTACTTCTGTCCCTGCTATGCCCATGGAGAATCATACATGCGCTGTTTTGAGAGTAAATCCGTCATTCGTATCATCGCCAGTGACGGTGACGATCTCCCTGAGTGCACGAAGCTTCTCCACCAGTATCTTGTCTTCAGGTGACGAACGAGCGAGGACCTGGAGCTGTGGAACGATCTCAAGCATCTGCAATTCGTCAAGCTGGCGAAAGATGGGTCCTTCCATGATGATGTTGCCAGCCATGTATATACCGCACTGCATAGCGATTGAACACACAGGCCTCGACTGCTGTTGCTGAACAGATTGACTATTCCAAACCCTGTGAACTTTGCCGTGACGCGACTGCGATCTCTGCATTATGTTATGAACGCTCTGAAGGAGAAATACAGGAAAGATAACATACCCAACATCGCTGAAGTAGAGTACGAATGTGGGCATAATGTGTCCTCTGTTCACGAAGCCCGGAGACGGACAATACAAACCGACTGCTATTTCTTGGATAGTCCCAGTGTGATTCTGGGCCTGCAGGATGCCAGAGGTTCCCGCCTGAGCTACACGAGGTATTCATCGGTGGTCGAGATGAAAATCAACAGAAGCCAGACTTACAGAGACATGATAGACATCGTTGGCTTCTGTCAAGATTATTTTCTTACTGTTTTGCATTATAGCTTGCATTTGTGCTAGCAATTTCGGAGTAGATGAGAGTTGCTCACATTGATATCGACGGAGGTCGCAGCGCTGATGACCTTCCCACTCTCGACCTGGGCTCTGGAGAAAGCAAGCCTATACAATATATATAAGCGACGTTCAAGAGTATTGATCTTTTCGATCATCTTACTGAGCCGTGTAGGTCGTGGTAGCCCAGTATGGACCTGGAAAGAGGGCTCGTATGTAAGTCGGCAATTTGGCAGCAAGAGAATAGGAACACCCACCCGACTTCCCGAATTTGCTGATTTTAGAAAAATTGCAAGGTTTTGAATAGTCCCTAACAGAAGTAGACGCCCTTACTTCCAAACTATCCGGAAGAAGTCTTCATAGATGCCGTCCGGGTTGGGACTCCAGGCGAGCATGATCGTGACCTCCTTGCCGAGGCCGTTGCTGCGAAACGTTGGGTCGAGATCACCGACACTCACGACTGGAAGGTCAAATTCCTGACGAAGGGTCGGGGTGACATTGTTTCGGATTTTTAAAACACAAAGTGTACTAGTAGTTGAGATTGAGTGTGAATTGAAGAGCTCGAGTAGAGTCTCAGCAAGCAGGCTTTTATCTTGACGTTCTGGAGGTGGGCAGGTCTTACTGCTGGTCTTCGTTGGAGAGCATCCTCGTCGGTGTAGTCGGGTGCCCATTCAGATATCACATTATTCTAACCGTGATATGAGAACAGGCATGGGCTCGAAATATGATATAGCAGTTATATCTACCGATATGAAACACTGTACGATTCAGTGGAAACAATATAACGTCAGATTCGGTAACGACTCGTACACGGTTTTTGATGCCATCAGACCCGAGGAACTGCAGCTGGGTACCTCGAGACTGTCGAGAGCGCCAACATGTTGGACAAACAAGGAAAGAAAATCCGGTAGTTCGAACCCGTTCGTTGGCGTGATCCTTGGTTCCACCGTCGTCAAAAATGCTTGTTCAGCGTTTGTCGGCATTCATTGCTGGACATCCCTCCAAGAATGGGACACTGGGTCCAGCCAACAGATTCCTGCTGAAGTGGTCGAGATGAATATTAGCATTAAAAACGGCCCCAAGTCAGATTCAAAAAGTGAAGGGACTCGAAGTATGAGTATGTCACACACTGAACATCCGGATCACCTACAAAAGGCTTGTCCGGACGTGCGCAACCTACTGAGTTGGTTCACCTACAGAAGGCTAGCCAACTCGGGAAGGTGATAAAAAGTTCCACCAAGTAGAACTTGAAGGAGGAACGAGTAAACAAAGACTTACACGAAAGACGACGGCGATGATCCAAGGCAATATCATCATCATATGACGAATAGTAGTGGTGTTTCTAGATGAGAATGTCAGTCAAAGGTATGCTAAAAAGTTTGATTGTACCTTCTAATCACACAAAATCGCAGTGTTACAGCAGCACACCACGCGGGGGGCCAACGTTAGATGGGAGGCGAGTCAGGCGACGGAGAGAAGAAACATTGTGCGTCATGTGACCGTATTGTCTAAGTCACATCTCTGTCGTTGTTTTGGATCGTTTGGATCGTACTCATTCTCCTGTAGTAGCACTAAAGACAATATTGATATTAACCTTACCTTGCAGATCGACAATGACTACGCCGTACACGCCAACCTCGTTCATTCAAATGACGCCTAGTACACCAGTAACGCCAAGTCCAGCGCCAGCGCCAACACGCGGTCGTGGAACCGGTGCAAAACGCGGCCGCAAGCCTCGCGGTGCATTACCAAATGCGTCCACCGATTCTCGCCCCCCACCACAATCCGGACCCAGTACATCTACGTCTGCAACACGATTCACCCCAGCCCAGTGGGCGACGCCTGGAGTCCCTGCAGGTGCCACTGCCACTGCCTCGACCTCCACTGTGACAATTCCTGCTGCTCAAAGCAGTGCCGCAAATGCTGGTGATGTCTCGATGGACAGTGGGGATGATGAACCTGTGGCGACGCAGCCTCTACCCGTTACTGCTGCTGCTTCTTCGACAGATACGATAATTCCACCGTCTGGGACGGCCGCGAAACCTGCGGGTGCTCCGGATGAGGACGTAGAGGGTGAAGATGAGCTTTTACCTGCAATGGCGGATGATGACTACTCTGCGCAGTTGTCATGGCAGAGCGAGAGCAAGGATAATCTGAAGTAAGTTGTGATATTTTGTTTGATAGTACACCTGCTTATTAAATCGGTCAGGGTGCTTATGGACAATTTCAGTCCAGCACAGTATGAGCGCTTTGAAGCCTATCGACGCCATGCACTACCGAAGCAGGCTATACGGAAGGTGCGAGCTCGCGGTATTGGTATGGCAGCCTCACTTACAATACTATGGATAGGTTATACAACAAACGACAGGACAGCAAGTCTCTCAGCCCGTTGCACAAATAGTAGCAGGTGTTGGGAAAGTGTTTGTTGGCGAGATCGTAGAAAAAGGTACGCCTTTCTATTTGCGCACCCAGTCTTACGTGTTCTTATTTATCTTGTATTTAGCTCGCCAGGTTCAATCACGGCGCAATGATTCTGGTCCCCTCACGCCAGATCACCTTCGTGAAGCGTACCGGATGTATCAGGCAGAGACTGGACGTGTGGGCAGTGCGCGACCAATGCGAGGGAAGCGTCTGTTTGTCAGGTAGTGAGTCAAGCTTTGGTAATGCCATTATATTGCAATCTAGACGTCATTACCACCGAGGGGGCACTTGTTAGCATAGACTCGAGCGCTCACACGCACGTGCACCGCACGCACTTCTGCTATGCAACCTTACATCAATTCATCGACTACTTCACATCGCGCTGCATCACATACATCGCACAGCGGCTAGTACTCTTTTGTATGGCAGTACAAGTCTTTTGTTTCCGCAAAGTTTGTGACATCATGTTGTAATTCGTTGGGGCAACTGTATCTTCCTACTTCTCTTCATGACCATCATCTTCCCGCTAAGTCGCCATCCTCCTACTGTCGCCAACTTCCTCAGCGGATTGTATGAATCTTCGATTTAGGTATGTTATCACCGCATGCATTATTAAGAATGCAGTTAAAATGCGACCAGGTCAAAACAGACGGCAAGTACACACTCCTGCTGAGCGCAGGGAAAATCAAGGTATATTTTCACTGCTTTTCGTGAACACTTTCAAGCCTGTTCTATCTGCAGTCATGTGAAATAAAGGTTGTATACTCAGTAAGTGGAACTCTTCTTTATGTTGTCTAGTTCAATGAATGTATAGGAACGAGAAGGGCTGTCAACGAAGAACAGCGACATCATTGATGGCACTAGCTTCCCCTCATTCCGTACTACCACTTTCCTTGCCATCTCATTATTGCTCATCATGTTGTTTCGTCATTGGATATTGGATCCTCTCGTCTTGCATACCCTTTTCTTGCCTTCCTTGTTGCTGCTTTGTGCTTGCTGTTGCATCGCTTCCCCGCTATCGTGTTTTGCATCGCTGTCGCTATCATCCCATGTCGTGTTTTCTGATTGTGGGTTGAAGTATTTGTATCAGTAGATTATACCCGAATGCAACCGAATACAACCGATTTTGTCGTACCAGTGGAACTCGATTGAAATATGATATCAATATCCTACAACATTCGAGAAGATTGCAACAGATGCGAAATATTCTATCAGTCTCCGCAGCGAGTCTCGAGTGGCTGTGTATGTGAGTGCCAAGACTATTAGTACAACTGCGTTGACCGACGCTGTCGGGAATTGAATATCGCTCGCGACGAGGATATGACTTGTCACGTGATGACAGTAGCTGTGATACACAGCCTCATGTGTAAGTGACTGAAGCTTGTGCCTCATCTATCTACTCCCAGCTCTTTTCTTTCTTTCTATCCTACCAATGAAGAAACTCTTTGGACGTGACAAGGTGAAGCAGCAAAGGATAACCTCGCACAGAGATGTTGATGTTGTTATCGACGATGTGAGTCTTGATCTTCAACTTACTTTTGGCAACAACCATCTATGTCATGACTTGGATCGTCACTAACCTGAATTTTGATGCATATGTATAGGATGCACTACTTGTGCGCCCCAAACGGCCCTCAGAGGACCACCGTGACTGGGAGGTGCTATCTGAGCCCCCTGTCCCTTCTAGTCCGTATCCTCAGTTTGCAGTGCCTCCGATGTCACCGAGCCGCTCGTCTTCCCTAGCTTCGATTCCACCTGTAATATTACCTGCGCGTTCCAGTAGTCCATACAGCATTACAAGTCACACCACCACTACACCTACGCCCACGCCCGCCCCCCAGACTAACCCAAACCCAACCCATACCGTGCGGAGAGACGGGCGGAAGATCCAGAAGACACAGCCTGGGCCTGCTGCACTTGGTATACTGAAGTCGCTCGACCCACATCTGGAGCATGCCCTGCAACAATCACACCCGCATCATGCCCACGAAATAATACCAGACGATTATTTTCCAGTTGATCACAGGGACAAGGCAGAGAAGAAGGAGAGGAAGAGCTTTTGGGACGGGATTATCAGGGACAGGGACAGGGACAAAGACAAGGAGCGTGGGCGTGATAAAGACCGTGAAACTCGTGAGAAGGAAAAGGAAAAGGAAAGAGAAAAAGACAAAGAGGGACGAGATCGTCTTTGGCGCGAAGAAGATAATCCCTCGGAGCTGACGCGCATGATCGGTACGTCACTTCAGCCGATATCGTGTCTTTTCAGAGATTTATACCGACGTAGGGTACCTCACAGCCACCTCATCGGAGGACTGGTCTCTCGTGCTCGAGGTCTGCGAGCGCGCGTCTGCTACTGAAGCGAATGCAAAGGAGGCTATGAAAGCCCTTCGGAGGGAATTCAAGTGCGTTCCATAGCCCAGACTCGCTCTCTATACCATTGACAGGGTATCTGGGATACAGATATGCAGAGCCTAAATCTCAGTTATCTGCTGCTAGGGTAAGCACCACTAGACTCGTTGCTTTGTCCTTGATCTCTCATCTTGGAAAACGTATACTCGGCTGTTTTTCATCCAACTTGCATTATGCTTTGCACAGTTATGGGCAATAATGCTCCGCAACGCGTCCGATATCTTTCTAACTCAGATCAGCTCCCGTAAATTCATCGACACCCTCGAGGACGTGTTGACAAGCTCAAGAACAAGTCCCGTCGTCAGAGAACGACTAATGGAGGTGCTTGCAGCCGCCGCTTTCATCACTAGCTCACGTACGTGTTCGTCACTCCACAATCCCTTTTTAAACCTGTCTCCATCGGTTCTGAGCACCGAGTCGTGTGCTAATTCGAACCTGCGTTCTTTTCGCAATACTGACCCAACCCCCTGGTGGTCCTTTATAGGTCCCCACCCCTCGCCCAAATCTGAACCATCCCCTTTCTCGCTCAAAGATCGCGACCGTGATAGGGATGGTTTTCGTGCCCTGTGGACGCGATTGAAACCCGCTGATAAGCCTGACGTGGGGATTCCGTTTGACACCGAGGATGCTATGTTTAGCCCCCCTATAGTTCCTACGCGTCCACCAATAGAGGAGGTTAGTGCCTTTTTTTGCTTTGTAGATTATGACAAGTGCCCTGATCAATTATCCTGCTCTATTTTGTGTTCGTTCGTCCGGGTAATGTCTTGTCGCGATTAGCGGCCGTCGAAGAAAAATCTCCAGCGCGGTGTCATTCCTCCCGAAGAAGACATGAAGCGCTTATTCCAGGAATGCAAGATCGCGAAAGGGAATGCGACTTTCCTTAGTGAGATGCTTGCATACACGAAACCGGAACAGATAGAAGGGAGCCTAATACCGGTGCGTGTGATTTCTCAGTTAACCTTGATATTCATTTTGCCAGTCTGCTACAATACCTTTCCATGGCATATCACGGCTCACATACCCCGATCTTGTCAATATCGATCTGACTGGTCCATAGGAATTTTTGACAAAGTGCCGCGCGTCGCAAGAACTCATATATACCCAAATTCCATGGGCATCTGCTGGAGCTGAACGGTCGCGCAATGACCGAGAAAAGAATGCAGAAGGAAATGGACGTACGAAATCGCAGCCTGACATGCAATTCAGTTCTCCGCCGAGTCGAGATTACCATGGTATGGATACTCACTTTTCTATTACAGAGGGAGAGAAACAAACTTCAGAGGAGGAGCTTCTTGGTGCGTTGCTTGATGCGAATGAGGCACTTTTTGGGGCGTTGAGAATGTATGATGATGTTGTGCGGCTTGCGGAGGAGCAGGCGGCTGTGGAGATTAGTCGGAGGGATGTGAAGATGGATCGAAGAGTCAGTGTTTTTTCTTATGTTTGCCTGCACCAATCATTCTGTCTGTCAAATCATTATTCTGTTTTCTGCTCTGTATCCCCTTGAACAAGACTAACATTTGCTATAGCACGTGGAAAATGAGTACTTCAGAGAATCCCATCATGATTATGGAGGCGGCTCCTCACGCACACCGTCACCAATGCCATCACCGCCTGGTTCGCCCCGCCAACATGACCTACCTCCCGTTATTCCCTCACAAACCCACCCACTCCCTCGGGTCCCTCCTGCGCTCTCCCCTGGCCATCCGCAATACGGTTCTCTACCACAGTCTATGAGCACACCAACACTGCTCGCACCGCCACCTCCCCCCATGGGTCCTCGTTCTCCTGCATTCCCGTCACGCCCGCCCTCGCCAGATAGGGGTGGCCTCGTGCGTCCATCAAGAGGGAACTCTTTGGAAAATATGGGTGGTGCTTTGGACCGGTTACACGTGGACGAAAATGATGTGGAGGAAGAAGAAACTAAATCTCCCATGCGACCGAGCGCGAAGGCGCTCGGGAAGAGGAGGGTCGTGGAAGAAGTCGATGATGGTGTGTTATGTTCTCATTTGATTGATAACGAAATCATGGTTGACTGATACATTGATATAGAACAACACGACTCGAGTGATTTGTACTACGAGCCAAGGCGTGGATCGGTTGTATTTGAGTCGGATGAGGAGGTACGCGGCGGGGATAACGCTAATGCAATGTGGCCTCGAAGACAACCCACGCAGTATGTATATGATGCGGCTGCTGAGCGCACGGCGCAGCATCTGCGGGAGGGTAGGGTGACTATTGCTGCAAATGGGGTTCATTAGCGTCTTTTGATAATTGTGGTCCTGTTACGAGCTTCATTTGAAGTGTGGTTAGAGGAGCTGTCCATTTTATTCTGTTCTTCATTCCATCATGTTCAACCAATTTGTACGTTAACTTCTGTAGTACTTAGTCAATCATCCAACTTTGCTATTTATGTGTTTTTGGAATTGTTTTCGTTGACTTGGCAATATGATACATGTGTCACAATCCTGTATTCGTATTACCACTTGAAGCTTGAAAGTGGGTTGCGGCGTTTCGGGTCCACGGACGTCTAGCTGACGACTTCCGTGAGCCTTACATCTCCATCACCGTCAGTGCAAGCAACAATTATAATAGACAGCGTATATGACTTCCACATCAGCGTCTGCACTTGTGCAAGAGCTAGATGACGCACCCGACGTACTCACATGGCTCAACGACACACTTACACCACAAGACAATCATGCTCCGCTTGCTTCTCTTGAGTCGCTGCTGGCGGACCTGCTGACCGCCACGGACCTTTCAGCAATAACAACTTCAGCTGCACTCGAACGCACAATCGACGAGGTGTCACGCAGCGCTCCTCGTCTCACGTATGACCTGCATTTCATGCGTGACGGTGCCCTCACCCTACACTCTGCTCTCGCCACCGTCACTGCCCGTATCCCAGCTGGAACGGGCACTTCTGCTGCTCTCGACAGGTTGCAGACTCTTGACACTGCGAAACGACGGATGGAAGCTGTGAGGGATGTGCTACGTGAGGCAGAGTCGTGGTCCAGCTTAGAGGCTGAGGTCACTGCGTTGCTAGCGGAGCGTGCATATGACAAGGCTGCCGAGAGATTGAACGAGGCTAGCAGAAGTATGCCTGTGTTTGCGGGAACTCCGGAGTATGAGCCTCGTCGTGCGTTGATGGTATCCCTCCAAAACCAACTCGAGGCTGCCCTCAGTTCCGCATTGGTCGGTGCAATCAACTCGGGCGATACGGCGCTTTGCAGGAGCTTTTATGGAATATTTTCTAACATACAGAGGGAGAGTGAGTTCAGGAACTATTATTTCGGCTCTCGGAGAGCAGGGCTGGTTGCTTCGTGGCAGAGCGAGGTCCTGGAAGATACGGAACTGTCAGTGCCTGCGGTGCCGAGACAGACGTTCAGCGCCTTCTGGGCAACTTTTTGCGCCAGTTTTCTGGCCGTCCTCAATGCAGAGCGCACGTCTATTCCTGCCATCTTTCCAGATCCTCAAATCACGCTCTCAACATTCATCACTTCCACTCTGTCCATCCTACAGCCTTCATGTCCACAGCGCCTTGCGTCCCTTTTCAACACCATCGGTTCATCTGCTCTCAAGGATATCATAGCTATCTACAAAACGACGGAGGAGTTCGCGGCGAGCACAGACAAAATCATGGAGAAAATACAGTTCTCTGCCATCCCCACGGACATCACTTTGGATGGCCCTTTGCCTACAAAGCACACCCGCCGCCGCTCCATGCGTATGTCCATGTCCTGGCGATCGAATTCAGCCACGAATTTTTCACGGGCGCAGCAGTCCACACTCAATGATGTACTTGATTGGGACCAAGCACTCTTTCAGGCGTTCCTAGACTTCCAAGTCGACTATGGGACACTGGAGCGGCGCCTCCTCTCTGATGACTATCTTTTACCTCCACACTCACCCCTAACAAGAACCCAAGCACTGACCCGGCTCGCCTTCTTCGCGAGCGCGCGGTTGATGTGTTAGTGCTGCGAGGAAAGCTTCGTACGCTGCATGTCCCTTCACATATGGATATGCTGCTCCAGGACTCATGTTCGCGTTGGACTCCTCTCCTTGCGATTCGTTTGTGACTCTGGACCCAATCGCTGACTGCGAATCTTTCTGCTCCTTCGGGTGCCCCAGCAGAATCCGGAGATGACCTCGCAGATCTGGATTACTCCCGCAGGACTGGAGCAACATTCAACTCATCTTGCACCTCCTCGCGTCTACACGAGCGGTGCTTGATCGGCTCGGCACTTTTGAGGGTAAGCTGCGAGCTGCGCTCGTGCAGATCGCCACAGCATTCCGACTGGCGCAGCACGAAGGCGGGTGTATACACCTGGTGCAACCAAGGGTGCTGGTTT
>NW_024540129.1:0-15898 GCF_016647785.1 Suillus fuscotomentosus
TTGAAAACAAGAATAGTAGACTTGGGCGCCCACAGTATGTTATAGCAAAGATATTACTAATCTCAGCAAAGATGTGGGCTCAGCAGAAATTTCTGGGAAAGGATGGTAGACCAGTGACGTATGTGCTGTAAGTATAGCCTGTCGGCGGTGCACTTGACACTACCACAATTAGGGGGCTGTGGTCGAGTGGCGTGTATGGGGTCATTTAAACTCCGCTCCGTAGTATATAAACATTACTCACCTAGTGTCATTAACGTTAACATCTCACCAACACTCACAACCTCCTCATACTCTCAGCTTCAGGTTAGTCCTTGATCGCTTGCTTCTACATGTATGTGAGACTGATGATGAGTTTACAGGATGCAGATTTTTGTCAAGACCCTCACCGGCAAGACCATCACGTTAGAGGTGGAGTCTTCTGACACCATCGATAACGTTAAGGCCAAGATCCAAGACAAAGAGGGGTGCGTATGCCATCTCAGAGATCGAGACTAGCAGCTGACCGTCGTGTCGCAGTATTCCTCCCGACCAGCAGCGTCTTATCTTCGCTGGCAAGCAGCTTGAAGATGGTCGCACGCTGTCGGATTACAACATCCAGAAGGAGTCCACCCTTCACCTAGTCTTGCGTCTCCGCGGAGGCATGCAGATCTTCGTCAAAACCCTCACGGGTAAGACCATCACCTTGGAAGTCGAGTCTTCCGACACTATCGACAACGTAAAGGCGAAGATTCAGGATAAGGAAGGCATCCCTCCTGACCAGCAACGCCTCATCTTTGCCGGAAAGCAGTTGGAAGATGGCCGCACACTCTCGGATTACAACATCCAGAAGGAATCCACCCTTCACCTCGTACTACGTCTCCGTGGAGGCATGCAAATCTTTGTCAAGACCCTCACGGGTAAGACCATCACCTTGGAGGTGGAATCATCCGACACCATCGACAATGTGAAGGCGAAGATTCAGGACAAGGAGGGCATTCCTCCTGACCAGCAACGCCTTATCTTTGCCGGAAAGCAGTTGGAAGACGGCCGCACACTCTCAGATTATAACATTCAGAAGGAGTCTACCCTTCACCTCGTACTGCGTCTCCGCGGAGGCATGCAAATCTTCGTCAAGACCCTCACGGGCAAGACGATCACTTTGGAGGTGGAATCGTCCGACACCATCGACAATGTGAAGGCGAAGATTCAGGACAAGGAGGGCATTCCTCCTGACCAGCAACGCCTCATCTTTGCTGGAAAGCAGTTGGAAGACGGTCGCACGCTTTCAGATTACAATATCCAGAAGGAGTCTACGCTTCACTTGGTCTTACGTCTCCGCGGAGGCATGCAAATCTTCGTTAAGACCCTCACGGGGAAGACCATCACTTTGGAGGTTGAGTCATCTGATACCATCGACAATGTGAAGGCAAAGATTCAGGACAAAGAAGGCATTCCTCCTGACCAGCAACGCCTTATCTTCGCGGGAAAGCAGTTGGAAGACGGTCGTACACTCTCTGATTATAACATTCAGAAGGAGAGTACCCTTCACCTTGTTCTACGTCTTCGTGGTGGTTGTTAGTTTGGGCGTTGTCGTGGCATCCCTCTGATTACGGATATTGATTGTACCATTACCCTTTCCATGATACTTCGAATGTATACGTGTTCCTGCGGTGGAATTCGACGATTTGCAGAACCTCCACCTGGAGTTAGCATTTCTGGATGAGCCCCATAACATAATGTGAAACTAAATGTGCTACGGTGAAGATGGGGAAAGGGGAGGGGCCTTTCTATGCCTTTTCCTCGTCCTGGTCGAGGCAGTGTTTTGGGCCGCATTGGTCACCCCTACACTTTGTTCGTCGCACTTATCATCCTGAACATCACGTTTCCGTTTCTGCCCTGACAATTGAGCAGTGCTCGAGGAAGTATCTAATGACTCGGCCTTGGTTTTTTGCGAAGGTCGGGTAGAGGTTTCTGGATTTGAATTCTTTTTCTTCTTGACGCTCAGAGGATTGGGTCCCTTTGGGCCCTTCCTTTTCTTTGACATTGGTTTATCCCGGGGTACGGTTGCAAGCTCTGGGGCAGACGGACGAAGCGATTGTTTTTCAGTCTAGCAGCAACATTAAATTTAGACGTGATTGTATTTCGAGAGATCCTACCAGCTCCTTGGCTTTCAGCGTAGCTCCGCTCGGTGGCTCGAGTACCATGACCGCACGATTTATATGAATTACAGGCACCGCAGGTATGATGCGCAGTCCATTGCGCAGGGATTGCGATTGCGTAGCGACCACATACCGGTGCTTGTTGGTATCCCCTTGATGAGCAGGTACAGTAATCAGGTCCTGTGAGGGACCATAGAGATGGGACGGTGCGCACCTACTACACCCGAGAGGCATTCGTCTCCAGGGATAGCCTCTCGATGGTTGCATTTGCGGCGTTCGAATGTCTTTGCGAGGTCAACGGCAGGTTGCCGCGCTTTTCCTTGGAGATACAGCTCGTGCATACAGCATTGCGTGATCACTGAAAATACACTTGTCAGACGTTTAGCAAACGACATTGCGGGCGTGCGAGAAGACTCACTTGGCTTCACATTTCCCTGGAGTACGGTAGAAAACTGTTTGATGAGATCCAGCTTTGCATCTATAGCTATTTGGCACATTTCTGAGTCCACTATGAAAGGACTTAGGGCGATGCAACTGTTTGTCACACTATGGACATACCAAGAATCTGATAAGGCTGTCTGAATCCAAAAGACATGGAATACAAATGCATTAGTTTGCGGTATGTCTTGGCCCGCTTTTGACGCATCGTTGGTCGGTCTGCTGTCGCAAGCAGAGGACAGTATCATGCATTTGCATACTGATCTTGATTTGTTGTTTGGTGTTGTTGTCGGACTCCAAAGGGAGTCGTAGCCGCCAACTTGAAGCGTTTGACGCGTGGATAGTAATGAAGATGGTGCGCACTCTTTCGTTGTTGGGCTTCCTTCTCTCGTGGTCAAGGCAAGTCCAATAGCTTTGTCTCTAATACTCCGCTTACCGTTCCCTCTAGTATCACCTTTGCCGTAGAATTACACGGGTACATACAATGGAATAAACTGTGTCCTGGTGAGTCCTCCGTACTGACTGCGTGGCATGCACCTCTCATCGCAGTAACCAGACTACGGGGCGCTTGCATCTGCCAAGGTCCTTCTTGATGCAGGAAAGATGTCAGGACGCGTCACACGCAATGGAAACTTCTCAATGTAAGGCTGTGTTTCTCTAGAGCACGTTCCCACCTCCACCTCGAACTTGCACAGACTAGATGTCCCCCCAGGGACATATGTTCTCTCCGTACTATCCCATGATTATTCGTTTGACCATGTAAGCCCTCCCTCTGTGTTTTCGGGCGGTGCTCATCAGACCCACCTAGGTTCGAATAGATGTCTCTCCTTCCGAGACTCTGCCAGAAGTCCGACCGTACATATTCGGCACTCCTCTGCTTACAACGACCTCCTTTAACCTTCCCTATCCAATCGTGCTGACCCCCCGTCACAAGAACAGATACTTCTCGCCTCACGAATCCTTCAATCTCCTGGGGATGTTCCAGAGCCCAATGATGATGATCATGGTATTGACTGGCGTGATGATGCTTGCAATGCCCTATATCGTGGTGAGCTTATGTGTGTATGATTTGCTTTCCGCCCTCATGATGGTGTAGAAACAATTGGACCCGGAAACACTCGATGGACTGAAAGGACACGCGACGGCTGCGAGTATAGAGAAGTCCATCCAGAATGGCGATCCCAGAGGGTACGTATCCATTGTATACAATCCACGAGTTGACATGCCTATATATAATAGGCTATCTGCTCTTCTCTCTGCCGGTGAAGAAACTAAAGCAAGCACGCCTGTCGCAAAGTCCAATACAGGCCCTTCAACGCTTCAGCAACGGAAAGCTGGTAAAGGCAATAAACGCCGATGACATATACTCCTACATTTCTTTCACAGAAGGGGAGAAGTGGCTGTGGTTGAAATATAATGTATTACATGCGTGAAACTACGTCGGACGTGGCGATCTTGGCCGTGAGCTAGACCGAGATGGCGAGATACCACTGGCCTTCCCGATTCCGGGGTAATCGAAGACACAACGAAGCACCGTATTTCTGTGAAGATTATAGAGCCTGAGACTTGACAGTTAAACTGAGCAGACCTCTGTTTGAACCGAGCAACTATTGCTTGGGGGTTCTGTAAGGAGACATGGGATGACTCCATGCTCAAGCTGAGGCAAACTAAGTCTCATCAAGTCGACTGGCAAAAAAGGAACCGCTTACTGGTCGTCAGAAGTGGATGTAACTTCCAAAACATACATATTATCGTTCGCGCTGTGTTCCTCATTGGCGCTAGCACCAGGTGCCACAGACACCTTGATGCCCGTTACAGCCATGTGACTAGAAGTGCTCTGAACCGTTGGTGTATCTCCCTTTGCTGGATCATGATTTAACACAAGGACATGCTCGTCAGGATGACGCGACAAGAGGATCAAAGGTGAGTCGTCCGCATAGCGATATTCTATGCTTGCATGCGCGAGGGAGTTGGAACTCAGACCAGGGCTGTGCTGAAAAGACGAATGAGACACCAAGAGATAGTAGGGTGGTTCCGTAGAGGTCGTCATGTACGTTGTCCTAAGTCATAAATGAGTGTTGGACGATAGTTTTACGTAATACAAAGCAATTGAAGCCACCAAGACACTTTGCGCATGTCATAGTTGAATGCGAAAACCATCACTTCGAGCGCGGGCTTGGATCTCTGACATCTGCTATGCACTCCTTGTCCTTGTTACTGGTTGTTTCTTTGCCATCTCATGTGCCTTATTGTTGTCGCAGGCCATCAGAACTTCACCTGTCAGGTCTTGGACAAACGACTGGGATGCTGTAATCATTGCAGCAACATACTTGCTTGTGGTAAGTTTTGTTTACAAAATGTAGGTAGCTTCTCATGATTGCGTTGTTCAATTGTCTGTAGTGCATCATATCCATCGCCCTCTGTGTGAAACGGCGAATTGCAGTGCGTCGCCGATTGCAGAGGATTGCGAAGACGCACTATTCGATCGTTAGGAAGGAGGTTCCTCAGGTGCGTCAAAATTATTAAGTTTTAAGATGTAGGCATGTGCTTTAAATATCCGTAAAGCCCGTTCATGAGTATATTTCACAAGAATTTGCGCGTTCTTGCTTGGTGGCATATGAATCACAGCCATGCAACACAGTCCACAGTGGGTGGGGTAGACCAGGTAAGCATGGGATCATGTTCTCTGATCATCGGTTTCCAAACGCACGGCAGGAACTAGACTTAGCGGTATTCGTTTTCGACGCGCTCTACTTGATACGATCGCGGAAATTGGTGAGTAACACTACTTCTGCACATTATGTAGGTTTGATCTGGTCAGACGCTCGAGCACGTCTCGTTATACCCAGTCATCCAAATTTGAAACCCCATGCACGCATGCTGCATCATTTCAGGTTTCTTCTACCACTCTTGCCAAAGGATGAAGATGGCCTCTCGGAATTGCATTACTACGATTCAGCCATACAACTTGCGCGAACGGTAGACAGGGAACCGACGGAAGAAGAATATCAGCGGGGAATGAACGCTGTTGCTTCCATTTTACAGATGTGCGTGTCATCCCAGTGTTTGTTTAGAAACGTTGTACTGACTATTGCAAACAGGTTGTGGGAGTGCAGGTCGGAGATGCTGGAAGAGTCCAGGATGCAAACGAATAGCGTGTGATTTCATGAAAGCCTCGTCCTAGAGGACACACAGTCGGTCCATATCCGCCAACTCATCATCCTTGTACTCTATCGCATGGAATGTCCGGCACTGGACATTTCTAGAACATCTCCGTATTTAAATAGCATGTACGCAAGTAATTCCAAGCATATCCACCTGCCACCTGCTACCTGATTTATTCAAACGGTAATAAACCTTCGCAGGACAGTCGCCGTCAACGAGAGACATCCATGAATGGTCCAGAGTACAGTATGAATCCTTATTGTCATCTCATGTATCACCGATTTTTCTGAGATTTAGTTGGTCTCCTAGGCGAAGAGTCTTGCGCCTCTCATAGCGAGCTTTAACATGTAGTCGCGATCCTTCGCAGTATTACTGATGCTCGTTTCCGTCATATACCTGCGTACTGTTGGTAAATTTCCGCGTAAATGATGAACATGTTTCGTGACAGCATGACAGTGCAGAGCGCAATTGAGCTCCCCGCCGCATATAGTGAGATTTCTACTCGTCCATTAAAGACTACTCCTGTACAAGTAATATATGTAAAATAATGTATACGATTTCTCGTCACTGGTATCTGGTTGATCCGTGATCTAAAATAAGCTTTCAATGTAGTCCATTAGCATACACCTTTTACCTACTCTTCCGCTTACTCCATGCTGTCCAGTATGACGCAACTTTTTCCGGAGTTGGCTTACCCAGCTCTTTCTCGATAGCACGCACACCATGCTTGCTCGAGTCTGCTCCACCAGCAACGAAGACAATGCGCGCCAGCCAGGCCGCAAGATGGAAGTCATCTTCACCGGGTTTGCCGCCTCCAAGGAAACCGCCCTCCGGAAGTATGTCAGGGAGTTCTTTCAGAATGAAGGCCTTCAATGTGTCCCAGTGAGCCCTAGAAGACTCGAAGAAACTGTTCTTGACGTTCTCTGATGCCTTGGATTGGTAGATCGACAGAACCTTGCCGTTCTCAGCGATCTTTGTGTCGTAAAACTCCCGGTAGTCAGCGCTCTGGGAGGTTGCTGAGTGCTTTTCTAGTACGTTTTGACCTAAGGCAGATAAGATAAGCTAGATACAGGGGTAGCCCTGCAGTACTTACGGTTTTGGATGAACGTCATAGAAAATCCAGATGCTTTGCTTCGCAGTTCGTCCTCGTGACGCTGAAGTCAAAATTGTCAATAAGACATACCCCGTCTGATTGCAATGTGTCATACAGCTGACACCATGAGGAAATTCGGGTCGTACTGCTCTTCATGAATTTTGTTGATGAAGTCAGTCCCGGGGGCGACAGTGACACGGTTACTAGCGTGGGCCACAAGGTACGATGTCACCTCGGCAGTACTGGTGTATGCCTTTCCTCCGGCTTGAAAGGTTGGTAATGTCCCTCGGGGATTCTGGTAGAACGATAAGCGGTTAATATTTCTGTAGGATGAAGACTTACGATCTTCAGGAAGGCAGGAGCAAAATTCTCACCCTCCGCGAGGTTCACGACCTTCTTCTCAATATCATCTTGGTCGTATCCCAGCTCAACCCTGGGATGGAATCAGCGTTGCTTGGACGTGGCACACCAGGAAAGCCGAGACTCACAAGGCAAGCTCTGGCACGGAAGCCCAGACGGAAGGACCAAATGTGTAGAGGATGGGGTTTGACATTCGTCAATATGAAGAATAAAATATCGGAATGATATGATATGGGAGAAAGTCAGGTACTGAGGATGCTGACTGACTCAAGAAATAGTCTCCTGTCGGGCCGCCTAGTTAGTTGGTCGGCCTGACACGTGACAGACAGGCGTGACTAGGACTGTAAGCTGGATCTGGTGACCAAAAACACTGCTGGAGCAGAGCGCCGAGGCTCGAGCACTGGCGTTGACAGGCTAAGTTATCAAGGGCTAGGCTGCATCATGGCGGTGCAACGTGGGTCTGCCTCAGTTCGGAGTATTATGTAGTCCGGCGTACCCAAATTCCTACTGCAGAACCGACCGTCATCCGAAGCCTTCGAGCTACTTCAGCTGTAGCTACTGCACTCGTGAGGCCACAGGAGATTAGAACTTATTCAAACAGGCCGATGTCCCGTGTGGCTACGCAGTGATCAGAGACTGTCATCCGTCATGAGGCATTTGCTCCTGAACCGCACGTCCCGCTAAGTATAAAACCAAAAGCCAATGGTATTAGTTCGATTACATTGCCAAATCTACTCCAGGGGGACCAAAATGTATTTAGAAAGCAAAAATCTGTAAAACGACGTTAGCAAATGGGACATCGGCGTTTGAGAGTGGCTTGATTACCTGGTCCTCCAACTTGCTGATTGTGCGAGGAGCAGAGTAATTGAGCTCTGCAAGATGTTTTCTATAAAGTGCTTGTTAATATGTTGCTCAAAATCAAATACCAATTCCACTTACTTCATGGCGGTGATCATCGGTGGTGGACCTGCGTGAGAACCATCAGCTAATTTTAACGTGTAAGAATGAACACCTGACTCACCGCACATAAGGACCTTGATATCATGATTTGACGAAGGCATGTATTTCTCGATCTGGTCCTTGGTTACAAAACCTGAACCACCATTCCAACCCTGCGGAGGATTGTTGAGTACATAGTAAACCTGGAAACGCTCGGGGTGGGCAGCAGCGAGAGCATCGAGCTCCTTTTTAAGAAGAATATCCTCGAAGTTGACATTGGCGTAAATGAGACTGAGCCTAGTCTTGTCTTCGGCGTTCTTTAAGGCAGCACGGATGATCTGCAACATGGGCGTAATGCCGGTACCACCCGCAATCATACCAATCTCGCGCGACAGCGTGGGGGTATACTTGAAAGCACCCTTCGGGCCACGAATGCGGACCTTATCGCCAATCTTAAGAAGAGAGATGTAACGCGAAATGTTGCCCTTTTCATATGACTGCAGCCCGAATAAGAATGGCTAGTCAAGTCCTAAGTGGAAACGGCGACTTACTTTGATGAGAAGGTCGAAGTGGCCGAGGTCATCATCGCTGCTAGTTGGGGTATAGCTACGCATGATGTCCTTTCCGTTTATCTCTGCAGAAACCGAAATGTGCTGCCCAATGGGCAGGCCAAGGACATCCTGCGGGTGAGGCAGGGCAAACCGGTAGCTAAGCGGCCACAGCGGTCATTCGATGGTTAGCATGAAGGACACACAATTGAACGCACATGGCGGTATTGGGCGAGATATCGATCTTTTCTTTGAGCGAGAATTCTTTCCAAACCTGGGGGTTCAGTACTGGCTTTCGTTCTGTATTGGAAATGCGTGAGCGGAAAGACGGTATTGAAGAGCATGAAACGGTCATTCAGACCATGAACGCACTCGACGAAGGGCCGAACTTGACGAAGATGAACACGCTGCTCGCCACCGCCAGTGCCAAAGCGATCACTTGCGTGTATGAACTGTCGATTCCGAATGCCATTGGAGTGCCGTTAGTATGGTCAGAGGACTGGGTGGTATTGAGTTTTGGTTCTAATCCGATAAGTATAAGTCGTGAGACGTCGTAACCAGCTTCTCTTAGCTTTGTTCGCAGCCAATGAAAACTAAGTACAAGGACAGCTAATGTCGAAAGGAAAGAGACGGCGAACAGAGCTTGTTGGCGGTTCATGTTTCAATGGTTTCATAAGCACCACGTCAACACCACGTACGTACATACTAATCAAAACTTCCGAGTTTCAGTCTATCACGGGTATGGGGCTCCGGAAACGCTTAACCAGACTTCTGTCCTCACACGAACTGCGCTTAGGTGGTTCCTCTGTGCACAAGTTACCAGTCTCGCATCGCTTGGCGAGCACTAGTATATATGGAAAGCATTTATAATATTTGAAACGCGGCGCTTTGGGCCCTAGTGACCACCACAATTCCAACTATAAACGCACCCTGAACCACAGAAAAAAAAGGTGTGCATAACGCAACTGCGAGTTCGTCCAAAGTGTGAATGAAAAGGCAGTCTCGTCTCAAGTATCACTATACACAGCTTTAGTTTCGATGGCCAAAATGGCTAGCACTTGTAGCTAACAGACGCTAGTACGTCGCAACAAAATGAAGGCGCAGAAATAGAACCGCGTACCACGGAGTAAGGTGAGAGTCGGTAATGTCGAACCTTAGTGGGCCGCCCACTAGTTACTTCGTATCTTTGCGTGAGTCGAGTGCGTTCCGAACGAGCTGGAATTTGGAAAATAAGTAAGCGAGCAGTGTGCTCCTGGGGTATGGGGTAATAACTTGAAGATTATTTTGAACTCGAGAGGGATATGCCAGGGTTGTCATGAAGATCAGAGGACTAGGGTTGACGTGCCCAGCCAACTTGAACGGCTAGCACGGGAAGTGGGAAGTAATAGTAGTCGAAAGAGAAAGTTGACTTGACGGTGCAAGTTTCGAGTCTTGTCGAGTGCGCCATCAAATAACACCGAAAATGGCGTGCTCTCTAGGATTGCCAGGCTCTCGCTAAGATAGGTTTTGTGATATTAATGGCATCATCGATGTAGTGGGTCTGTGCAGTCAGTTGGGAGGAGCGGAGTTACGCCACTGCCCGGGATGTCACCGTGACGGTAGTGATCACATTGTACTGCCCAGGCTCGGCCATCTTTACCCCGAGCGCGAGTGCCATGTCGTTCTTAACACTCAGATCGCGGGCTGGCTCGGCTAGTGACATAGTTGACAGACGTGACTACCAAGATCAGTCATTTCCCATGATTCGACGCAGGATAACCTAACCTATAATGATAGTTACATTATCGGTTGAGACAGGTAGCCGGGTGATCAAGTACCTCTCAGCTAACACTGCTCGAAGTTGAGGAGCAGATGGACTGTTCCATTTTAGGTATTCAATTCATCGGGGGCGTCAATCGTTTTTGACTAAGGTTGGGAGCGAAAGCAGATTGGGTGATAACGCATCTTGTATATTGCCAATAAGATCGGATCGATACGCCGCAGTGCTGACGGACTTTACAAAGGGATTGAGCTTCGAAAGGATGCGTGGAGCTTGGAGGAGTCAGCCGAGAGCTACCTTTTCGCAGCAATGTGCGAGGATAACTTATAAGTCAACTTTGAGAAGGCTTCGTCTGCGTGTTCTGAAGTTCCGAACACGACTCGTCTGGAGAACCGGAACTGAAATGCATGAACGTTGAACGTCCGCCGACGTTATCTGGTAAAATGAAAGTAGCGGAGCCGGATTAAATGCATAAGCGATCGGAAAGGAGGATACCACGTTCCCCACACTATAGTGACGGGGCTGTGGTCACTGCGACCGCCATTAAAATGTTACACACACAAGTACAAAGAGCATGGATATTATTATGATTATGTAAGTGGATGGCTAAGTCACTTCTTCCGCTGTACTCGAGTTTCTCCTTGTTCCTGGTATCCGACCGTTTTCTTATTTTCTTTCTTCCTCTTCATCCTTGTGTTGTTTTACTGAAATTTATATTTTCATAGCACTTGAGCCTTGTGTTCAGGAATAACGGAGATCTTTTCGACTCCAACTTGATCAATCTAATCACCTGCAGGCAAGGTGACACGCTGGTCGTGTAATTCATATCTTTGACTCCTGTCATGCAATCCACCGAAAATCAATATTTACCGCAGTTGGTCCAGGCGTCATCTATGGCCACACGCAAAAGATGTCCCCCCACAGCCCTCCGCATTGACACTCCTGCTGAACACAGTCCCCTTATAGTCCTCGCAACGGACGAGGCCACCTCTCCATCTGCCCCCTCTTCTTCCGCTTCCGATTCCGCATCAAGCCCTCAGCTTCTTGCACATAAAAAACCAAGGTCACTCAGAAACATGAAAAAGCTGTCAATTAATCTTCCATCGGCTCAATCTTCGTCAAATTCTCTTGTTTCACCGCTCTCAGATTCCCTGAGTGCTATTGACACACAGCAGGACCTTTACCAGGCTATTCGTCCTAGACGGCCGTCTGTGCTCTCATTGCCAAATACTGGTATTGCCACCGTCCTTCATCGAACAGATGAGGATGGTTCTCCCACCGCACCATATGTGAATGGTCCCATTCAAATTCTTCCTGGGATCTGGCTTGGTTCTGAGGACAATGCGCGAGATTGGCCTGGCCTCCTGGAGCGCCGGATCAAGGCGATCCTCAACGTTGCAAAGGAAGTCACGTCACCTTTTGATTCTTCTGCTGCGCAACCCCTGCGACCTTTCGCATCAACTCCCAATCTTAGCTCCAAGGCATCCAAGGCAACGCAATCCACGACCTCGACATATTACCCTGCCCATATTTCCTCTGGGCGTCCAGGCATGCATTACTTGAAATTGCCTTGGTCTCACGGACAGGCAGATCTTGTCCAGGAAGGATTTCCTACAGCTATGACCTTTGTAGATGCTGCACTCAATCGTCATGAAGGCGTACTCATCCAGTGCGTAGTTTCGTAGATGTGTTGAATCTATAGTCCTCATGTTATGTGCAGTTGCCAATGTGGCATCTCGCGCTCAGCTACACTGGTCATCGCTCTTGTGATGCGTGCCGCTGCCATGTGTTTACCTAACGTACCCCCTGAGGTGTGGCAGCTGAAAGGCATGCAAGCAGCATACTCATTTGTAAAAGAGAAAAGTAAGCATGTTGGTCCAAACATGTCGTAAGCAAGCCTCGATTCTCGCCACTTGGTCTTCGATTTCAATGCTGTTTTAATTTTAGTCTCATTTACCAATTATTGGAATATGAAAAGGCTCTCAAAGGCGGCGGTCCCTCGCCCGCCGAATCAGACAAGTCTTCTTTCATCAGTGACGAAGAAAAGGAGTGGGGTCGTCGCCGTAACGCGTATGGTAATGATGAAACGGATGACAGAGACGATGCTATCCAACAGGAGGCTAAAGACCTCGACCGGGCTATGGAAGAACGCATAATCGCAAGGAAATCTTCGGTATCCTCCGTTGCTTCCTCATCGGGGGTGGGCATGGGTCCAGCGTGGCGCAGCCGATATGGGCGCAAGCGAACCGGCTCAGTTGCCAGCATCCATACAACCGGCAGCGTTCTAAGCGAGGATTTGGTTGAAGCGGACGAGGAGCAAGAGCTCTTAGGAATTGGTGGAGGCTTCGATGAAGCCACAGAACCTCGAAGAAGTCCGTGTTTGTCATTGTCCAGCGAATCGCCTGGCACAAGCGAACATAGTACTCAACCTTCGTCTTGTAAAGCTTCGCTCCATCGCCCACCCTTACGAAGCAAATCGTTTGATCCCGTGCCTTCGGCACCTGCAACGAAACTTACATTCAATATTCATCAACCTCCCGGCACGGCAGTGCAATCGACTTTCAATTTCCCTGCGGGCAAGGGCAAGCGGCGACCACCCCCGTTAGGCATACTACCCACGGTACCCCCTTCCCCCATCACGCCTATCGCTGTACAAGACAGTCAAGAGACACCCCGTACCCGTCGCCGGACACCGGCTCATAAACCAGCGCCACCTCCGCTCAAACTCCGCGGAAACGCCAGTCAACTTGCATTTCCCCCGAAAACTACTCCACCACGACAACTTATTGCCGCGACGCCCTCTCAGACTTTGTTCGTCTTCCCACCTTCACCCACACATCTCACGACCGCATTGCGCACGCCATCTACCATGACTGTAACATCCAATGTACAGAACACTGCTTACCCATTCCCATCACAACACACCCCGCGAGTATCCACCTCTCGCTCTCATGGTCGCATGAGGTCTTTTATTGGCGTTGGGACTTCGGTGGCACCGACAACGGCATATTCTCGCGTTGATGCACGAGGTTGGGTTGGATTTGAGTAAACGACACTGGTCTGCGACTTTGCATCTGTTATGTTGCATCGCTTCCTTTCGTACGCGCGTTCGCAGAAAGGCATAAATGACACATGTTGTACCATCTAGATCTGTTACGTAGGCCGTTGTTCGCATTTCGTGTTTGTCCTTCATGTTGTTGTTTCCATCTTCGTGTCCATTGCTTTCGTCTTCGTGTCCATTGTTTTCATTTGGACTGACAGCATTTATTATTGCAACTTTCGCAATTGTGTAACACTAGCTATATCACAACTGGCCTTTGGAATCAAGTACGATGAATGAACTTTCAATCATCCATTCATCCGAACAATCTCCCAACACTGTTCTTCATGGCGCCACTCAGGATCTGCCCACCTATACCCCCCATTCCCATATTCCATCCAAAAGACGCGATACTATTCGCCCATCTTTGTTTTGCATCCCTGTCTCTGAAAGCGACATCTCTGAGCATCGAACAACGTAGAAAAGGCATAAACTGACGCATAAGTGAATCCGACAGCATTGGTGAGATTGAAGACAAGCGCTAGAGCCACAATGGGTATAAACCTGGCCAGATGGTAAGTGACGAACTGAGTGACACACTTCTTTCCAACTCACGAGAGGCTGAAGCGGAGAAAAGAGACTACAAAGAGTAGCAACCAGAGTGCTGGAAACACGTAAAGAGCTATCTGCAAAGTGACATGTGCAGGTGGTAAGTCTAATGTGGAAGTTCTGACTTACCCAGAACATCCTATTCGCACCATGGTCAGAGTAAACTCGACTTTCATTGGTGGAAATGATACGCACTTGGCATCCACTGGATTTGCTGGTCTTGATGGCTAGCAGCGAGGAATGAGACAGCTAGCAGCAAAAGATTATAAATTCTTTCGTACGTCTCTGCTCTCGAATACCCAATAGCTCTCCCCGTCGTCATCCACCTGGTTCCAGAAACGCAGGCCAACGAGGGTACGACCAGCAACGTTCTTTGCACACCTTAATCGATTGTCAAACATGAGCCTTGCGAAAGCTTACTCTACAATTCCAGAAGTCCATTGCAAGTAAGACGACTACCACCACCGTCTACGGGCAACCGGTGAGAAACGAGACATTCAAAAGGTCTGCCACTCACAGAAAGGACATAATTGTCTGTCAACAGTCCACACAAGATGTACACGACGATGGCGGATGTCCGGAAGAAATATAGGCAAAACAAAGCTGCAGGATGGGCAGACTGAGTGCGATTGAGAATCGGTCTAACAAGTCAAACACGTTGCTTTAGATACAAACCTGTTTCAATATACCAGCAATGCCTGTGAATATTTATTAAAGACAATAAAAGAATATATTATGGACATACAAACCTGATTCTGCATCGGCCGGAGTGGAGGCCATATTATTATTAGTAGGTGTCAACACTACCGCAGGTCGCGTATTAGATGTGGTGTTTCTGGACGGAACTTGCACCGTCGAAGTATCATCAGGTTCGATGGTCTGCAGCAACGGCGTGTTTGTGCTCATTGTTGGTGAAGCTCAAGGCGTAGGTCTAACGATCGACATGACTTTGTCCCTGACCGGGTACTAGGGTATGGTTGTGTTTGTGCTTGTCGGTCACAACGTGTTTAGTTACCATCACACTCATGAATGAAACACTGCAGGTCAACGAAGCTACTCCTCTGCTATCAGCGTCACCTGGTTTCACGGAGCGTCCTGCTGTGCTTCCTGTGGTGCGTCGGTACCGGTTGGGAGGCTCGAATGCCCAAGATACCCTGGATTCGCAATACAGGTTTCCATCTGATGCAGAACGGATTGCATTTCTGTTGCTCGTCCAACTACATTACAACGAATCACAGTACAGTTCCCTGAACGACTCTTCAGATATCTGGGAAAACTGGCACCATGCCAGAGCCGCCTCGGCTGTCGTTGAGGATACCGGACGACGTACTAGCCAAATATTGAACCAATTCCTCCTGAATCACAGTAGTTCTTTTACCATCCAAACTATATTTTGGACAGCCTTTCCTCTGGAAGATACGGGGTACGCGACTACAAGAGGTGAGCACAATGTCTACAGTAATCAATTCGCAAATCATGGTTGAGCAGTAATCGATATGTTGACGGAGGACCATGTTCCTCCGGAGCTTCTCACACACCCTGTTGTAGAAGCCGCAGTCGCTAAGTGTTGGAAATATGGAATGAAAGCTGGATCCACACAGGATCACGGTTTAAGTTAATAGGACACTTCGATGCTCTTTCCACACCCAGGTGTGTGGCCGCAGATACGAATCTCGATGTGTAATCCTCATATCATTCACAGAGTTTTACATTTCATTGATGTTTTGGGCCGACTGGTTTTTATGGGTTCACTCATTCACTACTGCTATATCCACCACACTTCCACATAACCCTTGGACAAAACGAGCA
>NW_024540130.1:0-15884 GCF_016647785.1 Suillus fuscotomentosus
CTTGCCAACACTTACTTCGGAGTCCGAGTCAGCACAATCATGGCAGACGCTGTAATACAACTGTAAGTAGTGCGAATCCTTCTCTCATGTACTAACTTTTCTACTCACAGATTATAGAACAGGTCCTTTGGTGAGCTTATTCGGGTGACTTGAAGGTTATCAAGCCTCATGAACTTGTAGGTACTAGGGTATCAGTTTAATTGGGGCCTCTATGGTGTTTTGGCAACTCAGCTTTGTGAGTAACAATTAATATTGTTAACATATACCTTGTGACGGAATTGTAACTCTGTACAAGACACCTATCACCAAGCAGGTTTTCAGGACAATCGATTGATCAAGCCCATCGTATACGGACTTTTCGTCCTTGAAACTTTACAGCTCATTATGGCGACCCACGACTCTTTTCACACTCTTGCATTGGGATGGGGAAATGATGGAGATTTGTTGGACGTTTGGCTCTCTTGGTTTGATCTTCCCGTTCTAACGGGCATCAGTGCGTTTTCTCTGACCTCTACCAAACGAGAGAGACCGTATACTCATGTGTGACATCTTACGTATAGCCAGCGCTACGATCCAATGTTTCTATGCGTGGCGCCTCTACATCCTCAGCAAGTCACTTGTGTTAGCAATAACGATCGCAGCTGTGAGACGAAGTCAAATATGTCTCGTTAAATACTGACTGCCTCCGAACCAGATCGCATTAGTGCAGGGCTCCGCAGCAATGGCTGAAGGTATCCAAATATTCATATCACAGAACGTGCCAGGAACCCAGGATGACACCTTCAAAACGACCGCAGTATGTGTTCTCACTATGCTAGGAGGTTATATGCTTACTCGTCTGCAGGTGTGGCTTGGGGGAACTGCCTTGTGCGATATCATAATTTGCTGCGCCATGTTCTATTTTGTAAGTTCATAATACATCTCAAGTGCTATATGTGACTTTGCCGAAAGCTCTCAAAAAGTCGCACTGGGTTTCGTGCCACGGACTCGCTGCTCAACAAGTTGATTAGGATTACTATAGAAACTGGTATGCTCACTGGTGTGTATACAACATTTTTTTCATGTCTGTATTACTCACCGCTGACGATATAGCCATAATTGCTATTATCGAGCTCATCCTGTTTTTGACATTCAAGCATAATTTCTACCATGTGGTACCAGCATTTATGCTTTCGAAATTGTACAGCAATTCCTTCCTTGTTCTTCTTAATAGCCGCAAAAGCACTAGTAAACAGTCAACAACCTCGGACACCTTTCATTCACTGCCGGAGTTTTCCACCTCAAGGGAGGCTAATAGGACTGGCGCAATGAAAGTAGACCTCGCTCACCGGACCTCCTCAGACGATATTGGAATGGTTAGCTTCTCAGAGACCGAAGTACGAACTCCAAATTGCCTTCCCCCCGCACTAACTCACGCATTTCTATAGAATCTCAATAAGCAGGGAAACCTACCTCATGATCGCGTGCTCTGCGATGTGTAACATGCGATCAAACATACGACACCTAAATTGATATCTGGTCCTTTCCAGTCCGTTACAATATTACTTGAAACGAATGATACAGAGATCCGTGCATGGCTTATAGTACTGGCATCACCATTTCGTATCGCTTTCGTTGTTTATTTGGTCGTTGTGACAATGCGTTTGTATTACGTGGGTTGTTTTTGGTGTATCTTTGACCTAAATTATGGCCTGCATCAAGGTCTGATTTGCGAAAATACGCGTGATATTCGCTTCACGTCCACAGTTTTAAAAATAAGTGCGTTATTTTATTTTATTGGACAAATCCTATGGTATCAGCTCTACACGGCACACAAAGATCGTTAGCATCGTCGGAGACAACAGGCCTGAGTGCAATGCGTTCATCGAAAAACCTGCTATCTCCATGAGCATCGGCAGCAGTGCTTCCGCATCGCTGGCTCGGCCCACGGAGCGTATAGGCTAATCCAAGGTTGAGGAGGCACCTCCAAATCAATGGTCGCCTCATGCGTACTTCTCGCTCTTTGCCCCGGTCATCGGGCTATAATGTCACAAGGGTGCAACGGGCAGTATGACCCGTGTTCTAATATACAGGGCACGCGTAAGGGTTTGCTCTTCGAAATATCATCATTCGGCAGAAAGGCACAGGGGCCGTTTGAGTCGGTTGGATAACAGAGGCCCGATTCCTTTCAGGGAATTTGGTAGATGTTAGCAAGGCGGCCTCGTCCCAATGCAGTTATGTGGCTCAAGGAAAGGTGATTGGATCATAGCAGGTAAGATATTGCATATATCGTATTTTGAAGCCGGGCTGACTGTATAATCGGATCATATCTAGCTAATTGACAGATTGCTGAGTTAGATTATATGTACAGCAAATGAAAGAAACTCACAAGCACAATTTCGTAGTATTATTAGCGTTTCCAGTGCGGTGATGATGGCCTGTAAATAAGGATTGGGGCTTCATGCTGAGGGTGTCCAATGTCCAGACGAATCCGCTCTCTGGAATCGTCTGGAAGGACCATCCAAAGACTACCCCGAGTTACTTGGATTGATCAGTCTACGCGTTATCCCCAGAGAGGATCATGATGAAGGTTGGCGCTGTCAGAAAAAAAGGGTTAGGCTCCAAGGTCCTAGAAATGGCGACTCTGCTGTCAGATTTTCTGATTATCGAACGATAAGTACCACGGATACCAAGCAACTTCCGGGGCAATTGATGATCAACCACCACTCTGCTGGACAAAGTTTGATCGTACATTGTATTTAGCTGGCTGTGCAGCGCGTCGCTTACGTAATACGCCTTTTCCATCTCAACCTCGAGAATCGTCACCGATCCTCACAGTCACTGTACTCTTCCTTTCCTTGATATGGGTATGTCTGTCTGGTAAAGTTTATATATATGCTCACATTTCTCCAATTCATAGGAATCCCCAAGGTTCGCGCTTCTTCTATCTGTGAAATATGTACTCAAGGGAGCTGAACGTCCTGCGTGTTGCAGTTTTTCCGTTATATCTCGTGAGCCAGTCGTCCATTATTCGACCACAGAAGCTGATTTCTCGGTAGTGAGCGGTATCCGCTTACCTCGCAGCTGATCGAGGAGAACAAGATTCCAGAATTTGGTGAGTCATCAGACCCACTCAGTATTCTTGCGCTGAAGTCTTCGAATAGATAATCTCTATCTTGATTTCAATGGAATCATTCATAACTGTAAGTAGTCCCTGGAGATACGTTGTAGACTGGCGTTCAAATTTCATTCTAGGCTCGCATCCGAATGATGAAGATGCGCACTTCAGGATGTCCGAAGAGCAAATATTCACGGCAATATTCGCATATGTGGACTTGCTATTCGGTAAGATAAAGCCAAAGAAACTTTTTTTCATGGCAGTGGATGGCGTGGCTCCTCGAGCAAAAATGAACCAGCAACGAAGTCGACGGTTTCGCACTGCCAAGGAAGCGAAGGAAGTCAGAGAGAAGGCAGAGTCGAAAGGAGAAAAATTACCAGAAGAGAAAGCGTTTGATAGTAATTGCATTACGCCAGGTGCGTTCTAGGTTGTTTCATATAGCATCATGTTGTTTATTCCGTCTTAGGTACTCCTTTCATGGTCAGGCTATCCGCACAGCTACGATATTTTGTCAACAAGAAGATTACCGAAGATGCTAATTGGCGTGGCGTGCAAGTTGTATTGTCCGGTCACGAAGTGCCGGGTGAAGGTGAACACAAGATTATGGAATACATTCGACTATCGAGAGCCCAACCTGATTATAACCCGAACGTGCGACATTGCTTGTACGGTCTTGATGCCGACCTCATCATGCTTGGCCTTCTGAGTCATGATCCACACTTCTGTCTCTTGCGAGAGGAAGTAAAGTTCGGGCCTGCTGCGAAGAAGAAGGGTAACATCAGGTATTTCGTAGTTTTCGTGCATAGGCAGATTAACTGAACGCCAGCGCAAGCCTGGAGAACCTCAACTTCTACCTTCTACATCTCTCGTTAATGCGTGAATACCTGGACCTTGAGTTTCGTGATATAGAAGACACTCTCGCATTTGCTTACAGCCTAGAGCGAGTGATCGATGACTTCATTCTACTGGCAGTCTTCGTCGGAAATGATTTCCTACCCAATCTTCCGGACTTGCACATTCACGAGAACGGACTGGAGCGCCTGTTCGATGTGTACAAGAAGGTTTTACCGTCGCTGGGTAAGTCCTGAACTTCGTTATGTCGCGCATTGGCTCACCGTTTCAGATGGTTATATAAATGAGGGCGGGGTCATTAATCCCAAGCGACTGCAGGTTGTCCTGGACGAAATGACTATATGGGAGCGAGAGATCTACGAGAAAGAATACGCGGATTCGAATTGGTTCAAGGGAAAGCGGAGCAAACACGTCCAAGAAATGGAACTTGCGCGCAAGCGTGCTAAGCTTGGTACAGTTCTCTACTCTTCGTGTTGACAACCAATAATTAATTTATGTTAGTTCTTACGCGCCCTCAACGAGACATTTTCGATCAAGTACAACAGTTTGTCTTGCAAAATCGCAGGAAATCGACGCAGCACCGAACTACAACCCTAACAATGCCCAATACGTTTCCCGCCCGGGAACGGAAGTTCATCAGTACCCTGGCGGAGGAGTTGCATCTGTCTGTTACTTGGGATGAGTACGATGAGGAGGACCAGAATCTCGTCACGTGGCGAATTCCCGGAGTTTCAGACGAACCCTCAGCAGAACCTGATGTCGAGCGATCTAACGGAGATGAAAATACTGAGGATGAGTGGGAAGACGTGGACGAGGAAGATGAAGAAGGCAGGGCTGCAGTGGATCGAGTGTTGAAGAAATTCGACAAGGCACCTGTGATGGATGATGATGAAGGTGGGGGTTTCGACGCTCGACATGAACAGTCTCTCAATGAAAAAATGGCGGAATGGAAGAGAGGATATTACAAGGTGCGTTCCCGCACCACATGCCGGTCTTTAGACCAACCGTTTGCACCATAGGAGAAACTTGAAATCTCCTTTGACGACCCCGAAGATATGCACGACTTGATATACCGCTATGTAGAGGGCCTACAATGGGTTATGCACTACTATTACAGCGGGATCGCCTCATGGGGTTGGTTTTACAATTACCATTACGCACCACGGATATCTGGTACTTTTTGCAGTCTCTGTCCTCATTGCACTACATTCACGATTTCCCCAAGATTTACGCGGCCTTGGCGACATGTCGTTCGCATTCGAGCTGGGTAAACCTTTCCATCCTTTCGAACAACTGATGGGCGTCCTCCCGTCCGCAAGCAAGGATCACATTCCGTTGGCATATCAAGTATGTTCAGTGGCCCCGTGTCGTGCGTTAGACTAATCACTCATAGGATCTAATGTACGATCCAAATTCACCAATATTGGATTTCTACCCACTCGAATTCGAGCAAGACCTAAATGGGAAGAAGCAAGAATGGGAAGCGATCGTTAAGATTCCCTTCATTGATGAGCAGCGGCTGTTACGAGCAATGCATTGTGAGTGGCAAGTTCCGCTTGTTGGTTGTAGTTCGTCATCGCTCCATGTGTCCAGCCCGAGAACATAGGTTGACTCCAGAAGAACGTCGCCGCAATGACTTTGGAACCAGCACTAAATTTTTCTTCAATCCTGGAGAACCCACAGTCTACCCTTCATCGTTGCCAGACTTCTTCCCTCCCATATATCGTTGCACGTGCAAGACGGAATCTTTCGATTTACCAACTCTTGACGGACTCCATCTCGTGCCTGGACTATGTGAAGGTGTATGCCTCGGTGCGGAGGCCCTCGCTGGATTCCCCTCGCTGGATACATTACCCCATACAGCGCAACTAGGATTTCATGGTGTCAATGTACACAATTCCGAAAGCCGCAATAAGTCAATGGTAGTTCACATCCAAAATCCTCACGAAAACCGCAAGGTAGAGGACATTGCCAAGGAAATGGTTGGCAAACGCACTTTCATCGGTTGGCCCTTTTTGCAAGAGGGACTAGTCACCGCCGTGTCCGATTCATTGTTCAAATACGAGAAGTTGGTACTCGTACCTGGCACCCCGGAAAAGGTTGTATCAAATCCGCATTCCCACCAGGGCTTAAGCCATTGGAGAGGCAAAGCTGAGCGGATTGAGTCGATATATTCAAAGAAATGTGGAGTGATCACTGGTGACGTCGATGTCCTAGTGCACGTCCGTCCGCTAAAAGGTGTGTGCTGGTATTTTATGCACGTTCGTTTTTACACATTCGTGCAGGTTTGAAACGCTTGGAATCAGGCGCATTAGTTAAGGACTACGAAGGACCCGAAAAAGAACTCGAACAAGCCGTCCAGATGGTCATTTCAGAAATTGCATCTGAAGATCCCAGATTCCTCGAAAAGGATGCTCCACCTCTGTCGGAGGAATTTTCTGATGGAACGAACATTTTCTTCCTAGGCGAACATGCGTATGGTGCGGCTGCCCAGGTGTCTTCAACTACCGACAGCGCTTTGTCTGTTGTCTTGGCAGTATGTCACAACGCCTACCATGATTTATCTTTCTAAATGACCTCGTAGTTCTTCCCTTCAGATAAAACGGAGAACAACAAATTCAAGACTATTGTCGACACCCGTGTTTCCCAGCACTACTTGCCATCGTACAAAGCAGCTTCTGCAATCGGAATGTCACCGAGAGCGCTCTCTAAGATCACATCTAGCTTCATGGTTCTCACCTCCGATCATCAAAAGAACAATCTCGGATTAAGCATCAAGTTCGAGGCTAAGGGCTTGAAGGTTATTGACTACTCGCTGAAGACCGGTCGCTATTGGGAGTTTAGCGAGAAGGCAGTTGACCTCATTCGTGAATATAAGGTTGGTCCTATCGAAACCACATTTGAATTGGAACTTAGTTCTTTGCAGGATAAATTCCCAGAAATCTTCGCGATTCTGGACCAAGGAGGCGACGGTAAGATGTTAGACTAGCTCAACGACTCCTTGATCTCAACTCCAGGATAATAGATATGGCCCGCGATACGGACATCTTTGACTCTCACGCTGATGCCAGGGTCAAGGAAGTAAAGTCGTGGCTCAAATTGAAGGGGGTCCGAGATCTCGAGCCAGTTTCCCTCTTCTCAGACAGCCTAGCGAAGGTATATCAGAATCACCATTCATACCGAATCGTGTCTCACTCAAAACTGTTTTTAGAGCACCGTCAAAGAAATCGAACAGGTCGCCGATGACATCAACAAGAACAGGTCCAAAGCGACAATCAAGAAAGCTATTGTGAAGAACATCCCTCGTCACGCAGTCCTGAAACCATCGCACGCTATCTATCGACTTCAGAACCAGCACTTTGCTTTGGGAGACAGAGTGACTATGGTTCAAGATTCAGGTGGAGTCCCGTTGTCTGCGAAGGGCGTTGTCGTTGGCTTGAACACAAAGTCGATGGATGTCGTGTGGGACGTGCCATTTATGTCTGGTACGACGCTTGGGGACAGGTCAGTGGAACACTTCTTCTGGCCTGAGACACTTAAACTTGTAATTTGTAGATGTTCTCAGTATCGAGGTTCGACTGTAGAGTTCAATTCATGTCTAAACCTAAGCAACCCCCAATTCATCGCTTCTACCTCTCCTGGTTCAACTTATCCTCCTCGTCCAAACGCTCCTTTCAAACCTCGATCTGGTCCGTATCCAGCCATCCAGCCTGCTCCCGGGCATCAAGCTGTTACTGGATTCCGTTCTGCTGCACAGAGGTGAAGTTCTTGTGCTCACGGGTGATATACGGTGCTAACTTCCGCACAGCCAACACCAACCACCTGTAGCAATTATGTCCAATCCGAACCGGGGTCGTGGAGGGCTTGTCCCTCGCGTACCTCGTGGAGGCCCTCCCTTGAATGGCTACGCAGGATCGCCAAATGGGCGTGGTGGACCTGCAATAAACGGTCGTCCTACATCGACAACAGAAGGCACCCCAGGAGGCGAAGCTTCTGGATCGACATTGCAGCCTGCCATGCGCCCTTATCCACATCCTAGAGGTGGTTCTCGAGGACGAGGATATATGTCGCATCTTGATCGTGGGAGAGGAAGGGGTTACCGGGGAAGGGGACGAGGCGTCGTTCACCCCGAGTCGTCATGAGCTCCGTGTATTTTTACCTGCCTATCTGTAGCCTTGCTTTCGCCCTCATGTAGTTTGATTTGCGTGTTATTTGTTCGATGTCAGTTCTCGATGATACTCACTTGACCACTTCAATCGCTCAAGGTCGTGTCCACCAGAGTTCGCATTTTTGGCCCCGAGGACAATGGCCTTCAATGTTTGCACGGAAAAATGTTATGTTTCAACGGATGAATCTAGACACCCAACAGGCTTTTGCCTCCTTGCCAAACAGCGAAACTGATGGCAGTCATGGGTATGATCTTCAAGTAACCTATTCCTAATCCGACGTAGAAACCTCTCCACCCTCCACTTGCGTACACAGCACGCACAGTCTCTCCCCACCGTAGCCACCTATCTGGTCTAGTCAAACCTCCGACTTGCATTCGCCGACGAACAACCTCAAAAGGATACGACACAGTCTGCGAAATTGCACCAGAAACAGCACCAATGGCGAGATTTGCCAAAGGGTGGGGTCGCTTGGAGTGGTCATCTATGACTGGGAAGAAATGCGCACGCAAGAAATCCCAAGTGAGAAATGCCGTGCCGGCGTAGGGAATCATGCCCACCATGGTCACGCTAAAGCCACGGTAAAATTTTGAAACGGGAAAGCTTTCAAAGATCTGCGCCGCTGTGGTCCGCGTTGCAGGGGAAGACGTGGAACCTTCATTATATATGACGCGCATAGCTCTGAGAAAGGAGGGGCGCGTCTGGTCGGAAGAGCTAGACAGTCGACTATGGAACGCCATGCGCACGCGGACCAACTCGAGTGGGTAGGTGAAAGTGACGGAGGTCATGCCTGTGGCGAATACGATTGAATGACAAGATATGACTGAGGGGGCAGCTCACCTGCAAGAGCGCCAGCAGTAAACCGTCTGAAATTTGTTTCTTTATCCCTGTCAGGTATCACAAGCTGTATGGTACAGTAAGTAAGCGTGTACACATATGAAATAGTGGACGTACCGCTCTCCATTGGTCATAGGCCATAAACTTTATGGCTGCGTATGGAAATATGCGTAGAAGAGTTGCGGAGTGGCCTTGAAGTAATCCTCTGGCACCACCATCTCTGTATATTGCGAGTCCAGCTCGATAAGCTCCAGTCCAAGTTCCTTTGGGGGATGAAGTCAGTCCGGAGGTAGATGCGGAGACACGCTGTCAAGTATACATACCAGCATACTTCTGGAAATCAGGATTTGAGGCTTGGAAAAGGATCTTAACTCTGTCAAGGGGGGCCACAGCCGTCTTTGCCTACAGATTCGGCGTTAGCTGACCGCAGAGAGCATGAGAAAAACGAAGCATACGATGCATCCTGCCAAACCACCAGCAATTCCAGATCGAATAGCATAGTCGAATGAACGTTTGTCTCGCTGGTGAGAGACAGTAGAACTCATGAATACCTTACACACTCATACAGGGAGCGGAGGATGTCACTCTCCCGAAGCAAAGCCGAAATAGACAATCACAAGCGAATTTCTTCACACGTGACTCCAGAAGGCAGAATCAACTGACCCGGATCATCATCGACATCGCTCTCACAACTGACAATGGCAAGCAAAGCGAAAAGCTCAGATGTAAAGGTTCTCAAAGGTCAAGAAGGTGAGGCCCAATTGCTACTCCTTCATGCTTTTCTCATTTCGCATTAGCCGAAGATGCAATATTGCAATATCTGAAAAGAGTGACCCAGAAAAAGGTGCATATATGCGCTATACTGACATGACATGCAACAGATGAACCGTCCCTTTGGTGCTGTGGATGTCGCTGCCAACCTAAAAGGTGCAGTGCCGAAGGCTGCAACGCAGAAGATCCTCGTCGCTCTAGCAGAAAGGGGGGAGATTGTGCAGAAAACATATGGTGTGTATAGTTTTATAAATAACAGCTTCTTGTATTTACGACCTATCCAGGGAAAACGAGCTTCTTTGTTGCCAATCAGGCTAGCATTGACACAGTTCCTGCTGACAAGCTTACAGAACTTGAGGTTGAGTGCAAGACGGTCGAGGACAGCAACAACGTACTTGCGGTAGAGGTCAAAGCTATAACAGCAGGTAAGCGCTGAACGAAAGCAGATCCAATCCCCTTATATATAATCTCAACCGCGAAAGAACTATCAAAGCTCAAAAATTGTCCAACGGACGAAGAACTCGAGGCCCAGATTGCGAGCACGAAAAAGGAAGTGAGTACACGACTCTCACCGGTTTTGAGGGAACCAATATGACCTACTTTTGTCCCAACAAAGATAGTGCAACTCACCGGCAGACTCGTCCCTCTTCGCTCTGGTGCACCGCTCATTTCTGCTGAGGAACTCGTCAAGATCGATGTCGACTGGGCAAAATGGCGAGCGCAATGGACTCGCCGAAGAAAAGTCTTCATGACGTTAGTTTTTGCCCACCCACTGACACTTCCAGACCATCAACGCATCCGATACATCCAGTCGTGTTACTAATTACCAGGCTAGGTTTTGGCAGCTTGCGACGGATTCACTCCCACCTCAAGAGGCCGAGATACTCCTGGAAGATCTAGGGATGGAGTTCGATACTACAGAACACAAGACACTCGAGAAGGGGCCTTTATGTGCAATACAAGCTACAAACGCGCGTAGTAACCTTAAGAGGAAGCGGGGATAGCACAACTGTCCGTTTATTCATGTGCTTGTAAACATCGTGATAAAGACCAAGAAAATGAATCATCGACGATTAAATATCGAATGCTGGGCTCTGCCATCCCTTCCGCTTCTCCTCCTCCCTCTTCTTATGCTCAACGCTTTGCTTGAAACTGTGCACCTGCTTTAGGCCCTTCTTCCCGGCTTGCTCTACTCGTTCAACGGTAGTCGTTGCACCTTCCAAGGCGCCTCCAACATCCGCACTCGGGATCCTTTCCGCAAGCGGCTCTGCACGAATTCCTAAGGGCCCTCTCTTCTCCCCTGAAAGAATTTGTGGTTCCGCGCCAATGGCAATCTTTGCATTGCCGCCTAAATCATCTTTGACGATTCCTGTTCCAGTTGCTCTCCAGCCAGACAGCAAACCACCTTCCATCCGCCGGAGCTTCCCTATCTCGCTCCACATTGCAGCAACGACAGACGATGTAGTCCCAAGTCCAGCATCCTTGAACACCTCTGAACGTCGCCCAATATCAAACGCCAGAGCATCAGTAGTATCGAACAACCCCCGGATCTGCTCCTCCAAGGTGCGTGAAATCGCTTCGCGGAAGCGAAGCATGATGACAGGCCTGAAGACGGATGCAAGGATGGGGTGGTTGGACTGCTTGACTTGCATGTTAATATCTTCCGCCACAGTCACCTCGATGCGCTCGATCTTGAAGAACCGTCCAAGACGCTCGCGCTCCTTAAGACCTTGGGGCGTGTTTGGGATCAAGGAGAACTTGAGGTCGATATCGATACCCTTTGGTGGCAGATTGAACTCTATGAGACCTGTGAAGTCCTTGGCCCGACAATAGCAACCTTATCCCTGTAGAAGAATGACACCTCCTTGAGCGCGAGCTGGACTGCTTGCATCCGAATGTGCTGTGAGTGTGCCAATGCAGTGGTGGTTGACGTGCGAATGTGTCAGAGCGGGAGACGGGTGATGGTCGCACGTCAGTGATCATTGCGGATGTAGACGTTATCAAGTGCCACGACTAGCCCACACGCTCAACGACGAGATTGTCGAAATTTCTCGAGTACAAATTCTGATCTCATATCAACATACTCCGGTTCTATCAGCTTCGTCAGCAAATGGTGAAAACGCGCAGTTAAATCCCAGTAACCTGCCTTGGAGTCGGAATGTCCTTGATGACGCTCAAGATGGGCCGTGTGCGCCATAAACTGTTGAAGACATCCTAGCCAGAACCACGAGGCTTGATCGAGGGCAAACTGTCATACCATAGTGCGTTCCGCCCGTGCCCAACGCTACTGTCCCTGGCCAAATCTTTAATCGCAAACATAGCTGTAGCCTTCCGCAACGCGCTGCAAGTCTGCATCCCTTGCGATCGCCTGTTGGAAATCACAAGCTCGTGCCTGAGAGCCCGCACATCCTCTTTCTTACGCCCTGCATTCGAGTCTTGATCAAGAAGCTGCTTCCAACGCTCTGCAAGCTGTTGGAGCATGGCGATGGGCTCTTCTGATCGGCATAGGAGGCTCGTCGAGGCTCTTCCGGACATGAGCGAAGAAATCATTGAACCAGTTCTTTAGGTCTTCATCATTCCTGACGTGTACGGCGCACAGACGGGCCTTGGCGAAGACGTCATCCAGAGACTTGCCACCTGCGACACGCTCGACGAGCGTGCGGATGCCATGAAGGGCTTTGAGGACATGCTTCTCTTTCGATGGATCGTCAATGAAGGACTCGAGCGATGTAGACTCGTTGATATCAGTGGCAGCATCAAGAGACTTGTTCATCCACTTCGATACGATGTTGAAAAGTGTGGAGATGGCGTGATGGTAGTCCTCATCCTTCTGCGCACGTTCACAGATCTGCGCAGAATACTGTCAGCACCGGTAAGGTTTGACAAGAAAAAAACGGACATTATAATAAGTCTGCTGCAGGCGAATACGTGTACGCTCAGCCGCTTCTTCAGCGGAAGCCTTCACCTCTTGCCCGACGCCTATAGCCTTAGATCCCGTCTCTTTCGCAGCATCCATCGTGTTCTCAAATTTCGCCTTTGTATCTTGCTCACGCTCCCGTTCGATTTCTTCAGGGGTCTTTCGCTTGCGCCCCAAGTTGTCCCGCTCACCTTGCCGCACTCCTATGTCGAGCTCGCGTAGACTTTCCTTGGTGTAAACGGCTCCGGTTTCAATGTCCCCTGCGAGGTCAGCCATTGCCAGACGTGCAAAAGACGCAAAGTCATTCAGGAGGACAGTTGCTTCATCGCTGATGTTGGTCCAAAGAATGTGAAGAAGAGCACGGATGGCGGAGCGGATGGATTGGAGATCGGCCGACGCTTTATCTGTATCAATTGCTTCTACACGCATGTCCGCGAAATCTCCCTCAGAGAGGTGCCAAAGAACTTGTTGCAAAAGGTTGTCATCTATACCGCAATTAGATTTTGAAATTGAGGAAAGTCGAGACGCTCACAATTTTTGTTGTCCCCAAGTTTCTTGTATGCAATGAGGAGGTCTTGTATACCGCGTGCAAGAACTTCGCCCGACTCGCTGATCTTTCCCGCATCAGGAGATTCGACGCTCGCGATGATATTCTGGAGTATCCAATCGATTGCGGTATCCGCCTGCTTCTGGGTGGGGAGCTTGCCTGCGTCGAGAGCAGCGATAACAGAAGATAATTTGTCCATGGTGTGTTGTTGGGAAGTTGAAATCACACTGTCGGGGAGAGTGGAGCGTTATAAAGACCCAATATTTATAGGAGCTCGTGACAGAAAAGGAGTACTGGCAGTCAGAATGACGCACATGGTGGGACTGGTAACGTCATAGGAGCAGCTCTCCTACGTACTGGATTACTCTATCATCGTTCCACTATGCCATAGCTATGAGTTCGACCACGTATTGGCAACCGGGCCCAGGGGTAAACCGGTAATGTTCCACAACTCCCATCAGATCAGTACTGTAGCCGCATTCAAGTTGTGACTAAGCCAGAAAAGATCACACAAGTAATAAGTCAATTTTAAATTCCCTGCGAAGTTTGAAGTCAATTAATGTAAAATGCGTTCTGCAGGACAAATACCCGTACTTACCATTGCTATGTTCAAGCAGGAAGCCTCAGGCATGGTGATGTGATATAAATATAGCTGTCAACATTCTATTTCCGGTGTCTGAAATTATTTTTGTCAAACTATATGAGGCTTTAATGATCCGACTACACATCTTGCCTCATTTTTTTTCCTCGCTTCCCCCGTTATAAAACCAAAGCGTTCTTTGTTTCCTTACTTCTATCACCACCACCAACTTTGAGATATGTCTCGTTCCACTCTTTCCGTGCTTTTGGCCATCGCTGTCACTTCAAAATTCGCCCTTGCTCAACCCGACCCAGCTGACCCAACACCACTTGTCGACAAGACTTATGCCTACCCGTCAGGAATTGTAAGCTTTCAGGCCCTCTTTCATTGTGCACCGTGTTCACATGGCATTGATTTTTCAAGCCCTACCAAGTCGACTACAACACTGCTGCTATCCGTGGCCCTCAGACCGGCTATAACATCTGTAACTCCACCACACAGAACCAGAATTCTTTGTGCCAAACCTCGATGGTGAACCATATTGACGGTGCGTCTCCGGTTAACAACTCTGTACCCGTTCATAGCTCATAATGTCCGTATTGTTTTCAGATTTCTGCTTGTGGGCACCGCCCATTCCTAACTCCACCATCGGCGATACCGAACAAGAGGAGGTCGCATGGTGCACAAAGCCTGGCCACGGCACTCGTCTCATCCCCAATGGTGCCCTCCAGGGTGTTCAGTATCTCGTTACATCGGAGTACATTCAAATCGCTGGTTTTATCGACCAGACTCAGATTAACATGAACGCTCAAGACTACGGAGGAGAGCTCGACCCTCATGGTGCTGACCTTGTGAGTGTCTCACGTTTGTCGATTAGAGTTAAACTGACTCTCACAGCGTGGGAATCCTCTTGGGGGTTTAATGTACTCCAACGCGTTCCCAAGCAACGGTGGCAACAACGACTCCTACCAGCAAGTTATCGACTGGACGAAGTAAGTCGTTGAACTCAAATCAATCCCCGTTCTCGTTCTCATGCACCGCAGCTTCATGGGTGGCGATGCTTTCTGTATCACAATTTGTGATCCTGCTTCTAGCAGCGCAAACCAGTCCGCTTACTGCCAGAACATCTACGACCGCATGGGTTGCAGTTACAACATGCCCAACAATGCCCAGAACGGTACCTTCGAGGTTTGCGACTCTGATCTCAAGATTCCTGCTGGTCTTTACGTCACCGGCGGCGTTACTATGACTTACAGCCAGCCAGATTCCGCCGCTGTCAACCCACCTTACACAGCTTTCACTCCCGCCTCATCCAACTGCGTGACTTACGCCAGCTCTGCTCTCTACACGGTATCGCCACCGTTACCCCTACTGGCGTCTCCGCTTCAGCAAGTGGCGGTACTGCTAAGGCCACTGGGACTGGCTCGAACTCAGCTGGTGCTGCTGCTGCAACTCAGACCGGCGGTGCCGTCGCTCTTGGCGTTTCGACCCTTGCGGGTGTCACCGGTACTCTCTTCGCAATGATCTTCCTCTCATGAATCCAGTGTGCCATTGACTATATCATTTAGACCTGCATATTAATATACCTGCACCTGTACACTGACATTCATGATGGTGATGGGTTACCTGTTTTACCTTTACTGGAGACGATTGTTGTTACATGCAGCGACGGACTTGTTCATTTTTTACTTCGGCTCTTTGGATTGGCTGACTCATGCTGTTTTATATTACTGTTTGGACCATAACCCACGAACTGGAATATAGCAACTTGGTTACTGTCCCTGGGTGTGTTTGCAGTATCTTCAACCTCCGTATGCGATGTGGGATTTACAGGAGGGTGCCTACTCGCTGAGGGCTTTGAAGTGGCGGTGCTTATGAATCTTGAACGTACGTTCTCCCAATATATATGTAACTCATCCTGCATGTCGTCCAGGCAATACTGATTTATTCCAATCGACCAAGTTCCTACTCAAATGAACCGAAACACCATCATGTTCACGGCACATCTTTACAGTACAAACTCACTCGGTTGTACATTGTTTCTTCTCGTCCTGACCAACTGGACCAATGCTTACCCTCTGCCACTCAAAGAACGGTATAACCTTGTGATAAGAGAA
>NW_024540131.1:0-15796 GCF_016647785.1 Suillus fuscotomentosus
CAGCGGCATTGTAATCGTCCTTGGGTTAGCCCGGGCCAGCCTCTGGTGATGCGCCCTCGCAGGGATTGCATCAGATGGGGTACTATGTAAAATGCATGCCAGTAACACAGCGAAAACGATTGACAACTGCATCACGCGTGAAGAACTTCAAGTTTGCCAGTACAAAAGAGTGAGAAAAACTTGAAAACAGGAAGAGCAACGTCGACTAGCGACAACTGGAACAGTTAGCAAAGTAGTCGGAACAGAATTTGAGATCGACTGGCGAACTATCAGTGGAAGAATAAAGCCGGAGAAAGACAGTATGGCACCAGGCCAGAGTTCGTATAGGTGGAAGATGAAAAGATCCTGAGTGGACCGAAAAGTGGGGGATCGAATGATTTATATGATTCTTAAGTACATTGTACACTGATCAAGCTTTTTGTCTTTCTTTCTTGGAAAATCACGATTACATAAGCATATGTATAGCTCAGTATAGCCTAGTACAGCCCGGCAGTCACTTTGTTGTTCTGCAAAGATCGCAACGGTAGCATCGCGTTGCCAGCAACAAGACAACGAGTGTCCAAAAAAAAACATGGTCGACAACCTAGCTTTTTATTGGACCAAGAGCTTCATATAACCTCATATACACATCTACATAGAACCCACTGGCAGCACTCAGCCTGGCGCTCAGCACCGGCCTGTAGCACCGCTCTCACAGCAACATGGAGTTCAGATCCAAACTTTCACAGGAGATATCACGTATGATGAAATGTGCCATATCACAGCTGTTTCGGATGTATGTTCGAGCCTCAGTATGAAGTACGCTCCTCGACAACTTCAAATACTACTGACCATCTATGTCACTTTCTACGCCAACGCGACATGTAGGAGTGCATGGTGTAGCACAAAGAACCGCATCGTATTGTGAGAGGTGCGAGACCCCGGCACCGACGCGGATGATGGAGTGGATTGATGTAAGTGATTAATCGGATCACACCGAACGGCGAATCTGGAACGTAAAGAAAGGGCCATTGGTAGGACGGCCATTCGAGGGACACATAGGATAACATGTACTCGGTTGCCCTATCGCCATGGGATGTCGAGTGCAAGCATGAAGTGTTCGACCCATTGGTGAAGTACACAGACAGAGTGCATACTGTGCTTCTCAGTGTCTCGTCCGATGGCCAGAGACTTGCAAGCGGGCCATGTGATTACTCGGTTGTTATGTGGAGTGCCGAGACTGGTGACACTCTACGATCCTCGTGAATGTGCAAGACACGGCCGGTCAGGGCGCATGTCCGGGGTAGACTCCATGTCTGTCTGCGATTAGATGTGGGTACCCTTCGCTACCCCAAGCGGAGCTGGATGACAAACTGCCCGCCTTGCTAACGTGAATGATTACATTTGCCAGTGAGACGGAGAACCAGACACCAAATAGAACCCGTCAAGAGCGATGACACCGTCTCCAGGTCGCTTGAAATATCGTGAAGGCATGTTGCCCCAACTGCGTTTGCTGATAATCATTCTGAGAGACTGTCAGGCCTGGTCCACTCAAGCTGGCAATCTGGCGCCAGCGAGATGGAAAACTCCTCCATGAGGTATAATGTATCGTTATCAGGCAGACGGCCAGGTAAGATAAGCATACACCAGTAAAATGCATCAGTCGCTGCTTGGGTCCCTGCCCCGGATATAGCTTCTCATCGATAACAGAAGCACGAGGAGTGCCTAGCGATCCTCCCAGGCTTTCTTGATCGCTTGCAGAGTGCCTTACAATTCAAGGACGATGTGAGATACTGAGTAGTACAGAACAGAACAGAAACTAGGTTGCAAACCGGAATGGAGCACATTGATGGCTCACTGTACCTACAGCAGAATGAAGAGATTGTAAAATATGACGCGTTTATTCCCGCTACCACATCATGATATCTGAGCAGTATCAGGGAAGACACATCACACAAACGTTGCGACACCATATGTGATATTCATTATTGATCTATAACAAGTACGATGCAAATCTCCAAGTCCATCCAACGTCCAATCCAAGAGTTATACACCAAGCAACACGATGAGATAAATAGCTACATCCAGCGTGCGATAAGGGTTATGCAATAAACAGATAGAGGATACGCCAAGCGATAACGAGGAAAGGAAACACGCTAAAGAGGGAACATTCGATGCAAAAGGAGTGTCGTTGATATGAAGTGATTCGGCCAAATATATGTCTACGAGTGAAAGAAACGAGTGTTGTGATTATAGAAAAAGCAAAATTTTGTGAAGAATCGCAGCAATTACTAGATGACGGCAACAGGAAGTTAGCAGCAGCGATAGATAAAGGCAAAGGGGGACGTACAGTCGTATGCTAGACTATGTCGCATTGCGGGCAGGAACGATATATCCATAGACCAATTTCTTCGGGTCTTGAAGATCAAACTTGCGACGTCCCTTCTTAGCACGGGCCTTGCTATCAAGGAGCGGTCTGCATGTCACTTGATGCCGATCCAAAGAATCGGACCTGGACCACCGCTTGCCGCAATAGGGGCATTCGTAGGACGTAGTATAATGGATGCCCTCGATGTGACGGCCCAAATTGAGCATTGCCTTTGGTTTTGAGCAACCCTCGAATTTGCAGAGAGTCGTGCCTTTGGATTCGACACCGTGCCAATGCAACAGGTGATCTGCGACGAGGACTTTGTTCATTTCTACAAACAGCCCGCAGGGCTGGTCCGTCCACTCGCATGCTCGTACGCAAGTCATCCCTGCTGGTAGTTCATTCGTAATCTTGACGGACCGCTTGGAGTAGGAATCATCGAGTTCCATCGCCCCAATTCTCCTCGTTCGAAGAAGATTACCGTGGGCGTCGTGGGTCCTGCGACTGCTGATGTCTACCGGCTTCGGGTCGTGAACAGGCACAGCCATGACTACTGCAGTGGCGTCCGCTAGTCTATAAAAACCATACTTTCCCTCTCTCATTTCGTCTTCGTCGTCGTCCAAGCATCTGCGCTTGCGCGCGGTTGGTGCGGGAGACGGACTCGAACTGTCTTCCTCGTATGTGACGGTATGACGAGTTTTACGCTTGGGGCGTTTGGCGCACGTCTGCCCAATGGGAGCTGAAGAAGATGGCTCCAAGCTGCTGTCATCACTCAGATACATTGTCGCGTCAGAGTCAGACGCGGACGGCAAAAAGGTTTCGGTATCCGACATCGTGTCCATGATGACACCAGCGTGTGCGCTGCGGGGTTCCGCTACCCAACGCTCTAGATCGACGACGGTAAGAAGGTGATTTTGAATAAAATTAGGTACATTCGCATACGAACCGCAATTATAGCCAGGGTGGGACCATGCGTGGCCCTCCAGCGATAGTTGAGGGACGACAGTGGCCCGCTGAGAATAGTATTGGTTCTGGTCCATTGGAGGAAACTGGGGGAGACCAGCCACCGGAGCGGTGAACTGCTTCAATGTCGGAAATGACGTCTGATTGTCTCGCAGGACCTGCAAAGCCGCTGAAGACCTGGAAAAAATAAATGAGAAATAGTTGGCACTCGGTTGGTGGCACGTACCACTGATGCGCCTTTAGGTATTCATGTTCAGCACAGGCCTGAGCCCATCTGCCAAAGGCCGTTAGTTCGGGTAGATGTTTTGAAGCAGAAACGCATACTCAGCCTGCATGGCGGCTATATCGTTGGGATGAGCAAACTCTTGGACGTTTTCCGAGACCATGTTGGCATTGGCTTCGGGTTCGATTCTAGGTTCAGAACGCGGATGGATAGACCGGCTAAGAAAATCATGAGGTGAACCGCGTCATCCGACTCGAGAGTGAACACCAACCTATCCAAAGCCATATGAAAATTGTTGTACGAGACACTAAATGCGGAAGGCATCATCAGCATATGGATATACCGAGTCGACGTGGGAGATAGACTTACTTAGACATATCAATGATTTGGACAAGTAATATTAAATGGCTAGGATGAAGTGGCAAAGGAAAGAGAACGAGAGATAGAGAAGTGAAGGAGAGAACGCTAGGTTTTTAACCTCACAGTATGTGGATAAGCGCTATACAAAGCGCATCTGTGGACGAGCGTTATGCCCCGACAACATGTCGTAAAAAGGCAAGCGTGAGTGGTCACTCCACCATAGGAAACATATCTGTGGCGTCTATTCAACTGCTTTGAAGCACCATGCGTGCATCAATCCACAAAAATACAAACGTTTCACCACACATCGCTGCTCCTTTGTCAGACCTAGACGTGCGTGGGGCGATGAAGTAAGTACTGGCACTTCCTCACTAAAGGATATGACATTACTAGTGCGTGAAACAGTACAACTCCATGAAGGTTCGGAGTATCGCAACAATGAGATTTTCATGAAGGATGGTCACGGCACACTCAACTACAACCGCGAGCTTTGACAATGGTATCAGCTCGAGACAGCAACAAGCGACCTCCAGTACAAGCGGACAGCTGAATATTGCGCGGTAGAAGAACGTAAGATGTGAAGGCGCGTAGCACCCGTACCCCAGGCCAGAAACTTCTGACATATGTAATGTCAGTTGCATGTTTAATTGTAAACGTGCAAAGACACTTTCCTTCGCTGTTCATTGCATTGTGACCTAGCCTAGTCCTTGCCGCTGAGGTGAGAATTGGAGGGCTTGATATCATCTAACCACTTAATGGACACTGAAATAATTTTTCAGATCGAAACCAGGGTTTGACATTAGCGTCTATGTGAAGATATTAGGAGCTAGATGACAATGAAACAGAGAGAACGCAGCCCATAATACCATCATTAACATGATACGAGGGTAGCATTCTCTGGACTAGATGTCAACAGCTTCATTTCTAGTTGAAGATACATCACATATTTGTTCAGCCTGAGATAGGCGTATCACCACGGGCAACTTTTGTTATCACAATTCTGTCAGAGGCATGAAGCTGCACGCATAATACAAGGTTTGTAACGTTGATATCAGAATTCACCGTGGTAATTGTAAATCAGTGCTAGACGAAGCGTACGCGTTGTTTTGGTCTGTTGTCCAAAGGCTTCCGAGAGTTTCTTTATTCGGAAGCTGCACATTGCGGTTCTTGACCATGTTTCAATGTGCAACCTCATGCAGGTTTCTTCAGCAGGCCAAAGGACTGGCAGCCACAGGTGATCGGGGATCATATTTCTCCTCTTTCTCCCACTCCCGGCTCACGCCCATGAATTGTCAACTCCGGACAGCATGGACTCTCTAACTTATTTCGAACTTGCGCTTCAGCGCTTCATCACTATTCAAGCGTAAGGTACGGATGCTCATAATCCCGATCGCACTCTGTCGAATGTTCTGCCGTCCTCGAAGTCTGGCGCGCTCCAAAATAGCATGTGGAACACGCGAGGATGGACTGCCCAGGAGTTCCTCGCTCCTGAAATTGTTCTCTTACCAAGCAGACTGGACTCTCTCGATACTGGTTCTTCCAACTACAAGGAGTATGTCACACAGGGGGTCTGTCACTATCATGCAGGAGTTGGAGGGTTTGACTGGCATAGATGCACGGGCGCTCCCTGCCTTCTGCTCGAGAATGAGAGGCGCACGAGAAAATATAATGGACATTTAGCCGTGTCACCACGTTACGGGTACTAATTATTGGGCATTTTCGGTGTCAATTTACCTGTTATCTATGGAGAGAAGATACGTAACGTGCACAGACGTCTTCATTCAGGTGATCACTGCACTGGACTAGGTGAAACCATTGTCCAACTTCAATTGTTGTCTGCCAACCTCTGTACAAAGCTCCGCCATGCTCGTCGCCAGCTCTATCCGAACACAATATCTCCCAGCTGCAACATACTGTGGCTGTGGAGTGCACTTTGAAACTGTATAGCATACCGGGCAAACATCAGTGCTTTTCGTTTCGGAAACTCCAGATTGCAACTCCCTTGCATCGCATTTCCGGTCACCGAACTCAGACAGAGGCGCGGTCACAACTAGGAGACATCGTTCTTCCCTACAACGTCAAGCTATATGGGCTCTAAGTCCTGCTAATCACAACAGAAGACCAGCTGGGCAGCGTTTTGGCGCACTTTCGCTGTGGCAGCCACGTAACAATCACCTAGCTGAATCGCGGTCTCATTCGTGAGCGTTGAGGTTGCTCATTCGTCTTGGACAACCTTTTGCGCAGCATGGTGGGGAGTGCATGAGGATCGCGTCAGATTACAATATCATCACACGAGTTGGGGACATAGCTTCTGTTGATGCCATGATAGACTCCGTCAAGACACCAGTTGTATTATCTCTGACGCAGTTTCATCCATAACTTGAAAGTATCTCTGCTGTACACAACGAAAAAAAAAATTGCAGTACTGGTCATTTTCATATCGAACTAGTACTAGACTCATATGTGATGATGAACTAAATAAGATTTCATTCTAGAATCTAGACATCAATTAATTCTTTAGTTCTTTAGCTGTGGCAGTGTTGTGGGAATTCTCGTTGCCCACATGCCACCATCAGAGCAAACCTCCAATATTTGTCACATCGTGACCTAGTACCTACGGATCCAAGGATTGTAATATTCGACCGTGTTCAGATGCTAAACCTCTCAACACTCCAAACCTATCTCACGCAGCTACTCTCACCTATTGACACCATTCACACTGCACTCCTTCTGACACCAGAGGGTGCAATTGTCTCCTTTGCCTGTTCGTCAACGGCCAGTGGAAGTGGGAGCGATCAAAGAAATACAACGCACGTAGTTACGCATCCTAGCACCAATGGACATATGACCCCCCCTAATGCTCACGCGTCAAGCGCCAACGGACATACTCCGCCACCATGCCGTACTCCACCATTACGAGGGAGCACAGAATGTAGTACATCCCCGCACGCGCTTGGTAAAGCTGCATCGGGTAGCGGATGTTCCCAGACGACGTGTTTACACCGGTCGAAAGACGAGATATGGATATTGGCCGGGCTAAGTGCTGAAGTGTGGGCTGAGACGAGGGGTGAAGAAGGGGTTGAAAAGGGGATGGGGATGGTTGAGAGCGAGGTGGGTTGTTGCTTCTCTTTTCTTTCCGATTTCATGTGTACTCCTCTACTTCTTCCCTTTATGCGAGCGTTTACTGACGAGCTGTGTGTAGCTTGGACGAATAGTTGTCGTCCCTGTCGATAATGCTAGTCCGGAATTACAAGATGAAAGAGAACCGCTGCTATTACTTGCTGTAAATGGTGGCGCAGAAGCTGATTGGAAGACTATGTGTGCAAAAGTGGGCCTCTCACATACTAATTCTCTTTAACACTGATGCACTGCCAGGCCAAAAAACTAGGAGCATACCTTGCCCCCTCTGTAAACAAACATCGCAGCGCTATCGAAGCGTCTCCGCTGAATCGGACGTTGGCTACTACGAGCAAGAGTCGGACGAGGAGTACGACTACGTCGCCAGGGGGAGTTTTACGGTAGTCACACTGAAGCGCACGATTTGATGTGTGCGACTTGATGCTGCACGTCTGCGTCAGTAGCCAATGACAAGACGCGGTTTTGTATGCACACGACCTATGGTTGGTGGTGCCCTCCATGACGATGAACTAAAATAATACTACGGGTACCGTACCGCAGGATATCTAGTATCACCTGAGTTGTATTTTAATGGAGTGCTCTGGACAAGCTCTGGAGTTGGATTGATACGTGCGAGTGATCCTCGGCCAGCGCGGGAAAAATAGAAAACGGGAAACTAGCGGCGTTGCATTTCCGTCACTGAGCACATCTTGATCGTTGTCGAGCATGGGGTCATGGTCGTCTGCAGTAACGGCGAGCATGCGTGTAGCGTCTAATGCGCGTAGAATTACACGACCCCGAAGTGCACGACACCACAGTGTACTAGCTCAGCCTCGTCCCGTTCCCTCACAAACGCCAACGTCGGCAAAAACAGACCCATATGTCCTTCTCGCGCCGCACCTCGAACAGATGCGTACTTCCCTGCTCACTCTCCTTGGAAGTTCCCATCCTTCCCTTAATGCCATTGCTCAATACTACTTTCTCCACCCCTCCAAACAACTCCGGCCCCTCCTCGTCCTTCTTTTCGCGCGTGCAACAAACGGACTAGGCACTGAATTCTCTCAAGTAAACTGGGCAGCAGACAATGCAAGAGCACACCAACAAGAGCTCGACGCGCCATTGACTCGGAAAGATATCCTATGTGACTGGAACCCCAGCATGCCAGATCACACCGCATCATTCGAGAGCGCGTTCGAACTGCGCATACCCCCCGCCCAACCACCACCATATACCCCACAACCCCCACCCTTCCATCAAACTCATTCCCAGGCACTCACTCATACTTTACTTCCTACGCAGTTGCGCCTAGCACAGATCGTGGAGATGATACATGTTGCTTCTTTACTCCATGACGACGTCCTTGACAAGTCCCCCCTTCGTCGTGGCGCACCTAGTGCACCGGCTGCATTTGGCAATAAGCTAGCGGTCCTTGGTGGCGATTTTCTGCTGGGACGCGCCAGTGCTGCCCTGAGTCGGCTAGGGAGCCATGAAGTGGTAGAGCTCATCGCGAGTGTCATCGCTAATCTTGTAGAGGGTGAGATTTTGCAGATGAAAGGGAGTGGAACCGAAGCTGCCCCCCATCCCTCGTCGTCTGCGACTAGTGCAATTGACCTTAAGGACATTCATGCTTCACCTTCACCCTTACCCTCCGATAAATGGGCTATCTATCTTAAAAAAACTTATTTAAAAACGGCCTCTCTAATGGCTAAAGGCGCACGGGCTGCTGTTGTGCTAGGAGGATGTAGAGAAGGCGAGGTGTGGAAGGAAGTGGCCTATGCATATGGGAGGAACTTGGGTATTGCATTTCAGGTGTGTTCGCACAATTCTTCACGTGTCTGCTTGCGCTTTTGGCACTTCACTTTGTCACTGCACATGTTATTCCTCTTCGCTACTTCATCTCGTCTTGTCACATTGCAATCTATCCTCGTTCGTACTCATTCCTTGCCCAGCTCATAGACGACACTCTCGACTTTTCCTCCTCCACAGCCCAGCTCGGCAAACCCGGCTTTGCAGACCTACGCCTAGGACTCGCAACAGGACCCGCACTCTACGCAGCTGAGGAATTCCCAGAGCTCGAAGCCATGATCGAGCGGCGGTTCGGTAAGGATGGCGATGTTGAGAGGGTGAGCATTGCTTCCCGCCAACTACATTTGGACAAGCACTGACTTTTATATTGCTTTCTTTGCATCGTGCGGTGCGTAGGCCCTGACGCTGATCTCGTCTTCTAATGGTGTAGAGCGCACGCGTGAGCTAGCGCGCGTACATGCTGAGAAAGCACGGGAGGTGTTGACATTATTGCCTAGAAGCGAGGCGAGGGACGCTTTGGAGGCGTTGACGGAGGGTGTTGTGAAGAGGCGGTGGTGAGGCCTGTATAATTCCCATATGTTGTGCCACGACGGGACCGGGCGTCATCCGGTTTTCAATCGATAATTAAGAATAGCAACATACATAGGTCGTTGGGAGGCATCATTAATATGCCGCAGGCTCTCTGTCGACTTTGCGTGATTGAGAGATATAATTTTATCGGACCTTATTACGATTGAATGAATCGTTAGGAACTTGAATATTATAGGCTCGTGACCATCGGACCTATAAAGCTTTGAAACTAAGTGTATCCCAATCATTGCAAAGGCTATGATCGTAACTTTACAGTATTCTGACGATTTGAGGCTTAGGCATGGTACTTGAGTGAAATTCTATGCTACTACAAATAATACAATTTAAGACAGTGGTTATGGCAAGGTTCAGGAATGACATGAAAATATTAGGTGTGAAAAGGTTTAGAAATGCGGAGGATTGGGAGGAGACAGTTAACAAAGGTTTCAGCACTTCACAGCAAGCTTTAGCTTATCTCCTCAGTGGCTTTGCTCCCCTTTGCTCCCTATCTACTCCAAGGCAGTTAACTTCAAACTTCCCTACTATCATGAGGTTGATTCGAAGTCTCTGCTCTTGCAGGAGCTGGAACCATCCGATTTCAGCTGCATTCCCTCATTCTACCCGCAACACACCATATAGCGTCCATCTGCACCATATTCACCTGTGGTGCACCTCGTTCCTCCTTTCTTACAAATAACAGAGCTTGTACTCGGAGGTAAAAGTCGTGGCCCTGTTGCTGATTGTGATCGATGATGTCATCACCGAATTCACCGCGCATGTCGACTGCTGTTCCGTATCCGCTCCCCGTAGCGCCACAATATCCAGGGTCTGCGGTAATCGTTAAGGGGTCACAATGGAGGGAACAAAAATAAAGACGTACGCAGGACAGCCGACAACGATTGCCACGACTGCTAAAATAGTATCGCCTTTTCCAAACCCGAGTGCTTTGTACATTGCTGGAGCAAACAAGGGAAATCCAAAGCCTGCTAGTGACCGCAAACAAGAGATAGCGGCAAGAGCTAAATATGAAATATTTGAGATGGGTAGGTAACACGGGAACCAAATCTACGCACCAGAAGCGGCATGAAGCGTAAAGCAATCAACGATGTAGGTCTGGATACACTGGAAATTCAGAATGATGCCTGCTCCCACAAGCGCAATGCCCTGTCAAAACTATCAATAGATGAACAACACTAGGAGAATCAAACCAACAATATCTGGAGCTATCCAAAATGTATGAGCTTCAGAGGTCCAGCCTACAATCAAGCACCCAATCGGAAGTAAGAGAGACCCGGGAACCATAGCAGCTGATGGCACACTGAATGAGTACTTAAGAAAGGAGGCGTTAGGACAATATGACGAACGCAATCTGAACTCCGGCTTCGCAACTCCACCGTTCTTGCCCTTGAGATAAATGTAAACTTTGTCCATCGTTCTCGCATTTAATTGAGAGGCCGCTGACAATCCTATGCCAAGTGCAGCGTAATGAAGGCCGGAGATTCCTACCGACTGGTGGTATGTGCCCTGGAAGATCGATGGCATCGTCGTCAAAAATACTGAGACGATATAAGATCGACATATATAGAAAATAAAATGCCTTACGATAAAGTGTTCCGTATAGATATGCCATGTAAACGCCGAGAAGCTGCACGATCGGCTCATGCGCAAAGAGTACAAAAGGGCGGCTGAGTGATTTGGCCATTATGGCCTGCCAACTATATACGCATCGTCCTCAGATAATATCTTACAGGGATTATAAAAGGACTTACGAGCGATCTTGACCTTCGAAAACGGTACGGATTTCTCTGTACGGAGCTTTTTCGGCATCCATCGATCTGCGAATCCGCTCTGCCTTCCTTTCCAATAAGACAGGCGCGTAAGCTGGACAATTCATAAGTATCAGCGGATCGCGACCAGTCAATTTCTCACTCTCTTGAAGGGCAAACATTCCAATGATTTGAATGACTGCATCCACAATGCACGTAGACCAGAACTATCAGAGAAATGAGAACAGTTCTCTATTTGCAGAAGCATTGCATACCACCCATCTCCAGGTCGAGTATTGAGCTATCCTGAGGAAATTTAGATGGTGTCGTTGAACTTGAAATATCCACAAACCAGGCGCCCGTGATAGGTCCCACGACAGGGCCCATTAGCGGAGCTAAGGAGTAAATGGCGACAGCTCTTCCTCGTTGATCTGGCTCCCAGCAGTCCCCAAGAAATCCACCGCCAATCTGAAGAGGGAAGCCATTCAGAAGAGATACTTCCGACTTGAGGAAACTTCAACTTTACCGACAAAGGAGCGCTGCCTCCGAGACCAGCAAGAAATCGGAAAACAAGAAGCTGTGATTCTGACTGTGCGAAACCACAGACGAGATTCCATACTATCATGTCAAAAATGAGAGTGAGATTATTTATGGGTTGGCTTGTAAATGTCACACACCAAGATACCATAAATTTGCCAATTGCAAAACGCGTGACCGTCCGTAAATCTCACTCAATGGACCCAGAAATAACGGCCCCATGGCTATTATTGGTTAGTGGGGTGTCTAGCATCAACCAAATTGGCTTACCGTATGCAAGCACGAAGATCGATGTTGTGAGTGCAAGCATAACATCATTGTCGATCCCGAAGGCAGAAGCCACCTGGCCAGTAGCAGGCGCAATCATAGAGGACGAAACTGGACTGATAAAAGTAAATGATGATATAATGATTGTAGCAGCCCATTTGCGTCTATAGCTCCAACTGTGCAAGAATCATAAGCCCAACGGCCATGCTACTCTGCTAACGCAACGCACTTTTTAGGATTTTGAGGGTCATCTGGGCCGTCCCAGTCAACGATCAAAACATCTGCATTGTTTGTCGTCGCAAGCAGCTCGCCATCGCCAGTGTTATACGACTTCTGAGAATGACTTTGTTCTGGAATATGATGGACTGATTTTGATGCGTGATCACCTTGTAAGGTTGGTGCGGGAGACACCGCGCCTAGTGTTCCTTCCACATCACTCACAGACGCAGAGATTTGGTTTGTGGTGGACATTCGCATCTGCGATTGACACCCACATAGTGTCCTTTGCTACTTATAAGTCATCTAATAACAGGTTACTGTCACCATTACAAAGGCGCTTACTAGAGACCAGAATTGAGTAAACAAGCCTATGTCATTACTGTGGTGCTTACCTCGGATGAGAGTTCTGAGACCCTGTGCTTGACACAATTTAGTTTACTGTAATTTGGTCATCGGCCGCACCGTCGGCCGATAGTCATATACACAAACTCAACACGGTGACAAGAGTGACAGAAAGCGATAAGGCTAAACAGACCGACAAGATCTTGCCAGATGAGTCTCGGCTTCCCAATCTTTGACCCCTCGAGCGGTTCCACGTGATAGTGAGCAGTTGCATGACCTAGAAGGCTAAAAATGGTACGTATGCCGAGTTTACATATAGCATGTTTGTTTTTTTATTTGTCAGCTTGAAGACGACTCAAAGAGTGCACGTCGAGTTATCGACCAAGAGATTCGTGGTAGTCAACCACTTGAAGAAGGAAGAAGGGTATACCGTCGCATGTGAGCACACCCGTGACGCAGTACAACAACGGAGCGGTGAAACCCACGGAACCTGCTCGTCGCTCGATTGCACCTGATAATCCTCCGATTTCACAGCACACTCGTCATGAATCAAGTCACAACTCACACCGTTATCCTCTCCGGAATACGGAGAACGAGGAATTAGTCCATTCCCGTAGCCGGAACTATTTTGGTGTTGAAAAAGTACACAACGGGGCCACAGAACCGTTCCATATGGGAGAGTGCGCATGTGTGCGACTGGAGCGCTCATTGTCACACTGTCAATAAAAACAAGACATGGAAAGAGGCCAAACTTAGAGGACACAAGTATCACAATCAACTGTTTACCTAGTGCCGTGTGGTCGCTGGATGTCACGGAGGAGCGAGCGAAATTGAAGCAAAGGTCAGATCCTTCCTTTTCATTGCTGCTTGAGATTATACGAAGAGCCATTGAGGTAGCCTTGCAAAGATTACACAATGGAAGACACCAATAAGATATAAATTCTACGTAGCAGCCGTAGATATCGGTATAATGTGATTCATGAATTAGTTTGAATGTGGAAGGCGACGAGAAAGAAACTAGCTTGTTCCTGGGGCCGTGATAAATTATTATGTAAGTACGGGACCCTGCCGGGAGATGTACTGAACATAGCCGAATTCCTGAGTGGTTGGTCATCACAGGTATGTCTTGATACAGCATTACATGATTAAGAGCATACCGAAGCTGCCGCAGTCATGATTCACGGAGGAGTAGGAGGCGAGCAGGACAGGACTAGCTTTTACCGGTGGTGACGCCACTTTATGCTAATCATCAGACAGTAAGCCGGGCCCGGCGTGATGAAGATTTCTGTGTCCTTCGAGTCATACACCTAATCTTACGAAACTCGACGTTGCGCATGGCGTTCAATCCTGGGTTCCATTTTGTAACAACCTGAACGGTGCATCACATCGTGACACTTCATGACCACCGTCCGAATACTTCCTGAAGATGGACATGGCCGTACAAAGGCCACTCATCGAACCTTGTGTTCTGAGTTCAGTAATGTCCAAGAGTTTCACTAGAGTCCAAACGTTCACCGGCTCACCGACCCTGATTCGGACTCGGACGGATGGCGATGTGGCTCGTGCATAGTACGTAAACCACAGTCAGTTTCCCCTTTTTCTCTACTTACGCCTGGCCCTGAGGAACTCGTGACGAACATGACAATCATTATGCCACTTGTCAAATATTACTTTGTGCCTGAGCTAGCGCTTTCCCAGTGGCTTATGTGTTATCCTCTTTCCTGTCTGGTTTAGCTGGTTTGCGACACCACATATTCTCCTTAGACGAGTCGAGCCTTTACTTTGTCACGCCCCAGAGCTCCTGCTGGCCAAACATGCTCATGAGTTCTAATTCACAATGTCGCGTGTAGACAGGGTCTGGCGATCGACTCATAGGGGGGTATCGATTGTGATAAAATTCCGTGCTAATGCTCCTATTTCTAGCCGATAGCACGGTGTAGAAGATGAAATCATTCTAGAGCTTTTGCTTTTGTCGTGCCGCAGTCGTCGTATCATTATAATATCAAGAAACAGAACTTGAAGTTCCGAACGCATGATGCAGTGAGTGTCACCCGGAAATGAAATTATCATACCGTAGATGATTTCTTCAGGGTCGAGACATTCTGATGCGCCCTTCTTTTCCCAGTGAAACGTGTACATGCAGAACCATTTGGCTAAGTGTATCCTCGCTATCAATATCCCGCAAGGCACCGTAGCCTAATGGTACGACTTACCCATGTGACATTATTGACGCTTCACTCATGAGTAGTAACGCTGTACGAGTCTCGACTACAACGCGCGTGAGCCAGCTGTAAATATATCTGTGCGAGGGCAGGAAGTGAAGACAATCGATGTCGATGAGGTGTGGAATTATACTTAAGGTATACATATCGTTAATAGTGGTAGACATTTCGTGAAGACTTTAGCTGCACTTGCTTTTGGGGAGCTGGGATGTCTGTCCTTGAATGAGGACCGATGGCGGGACCCAGTTAGCAGCCATCATGCATAATGAATAGAGCATTGGCAGAGTTTCAACCAAAATTTACTTGCAGGATCGAGGCTTAGCGCTTAGCTAGGGTCTGAGACACTCAGGGGCACATGCCATTCTGCAGTTACTGGTGGATATTTATGCTGGAGTATTTCAGCGTCTTCATACATTAGCGGACCTATGACCTAACAGCTGTATGTCTCTTCGTTCGCCGTTGAGCTTGGGCTCTCGAAAGCTTCAACCATATATTCCTCAGCCTTTCGGCAGACTCCGTGTGACCAAACAGAGCAACGCGTGGATGAGTTCTCCCTCCACTTGCTTCATCCAAAGGTTCCACTGACGCGGACCGGAAGAAGGTTTTGGTTATCTGGGACCAGGAACGTCCGTGTAACAAGGCATGATCGAACGCAATCACCCAGAAAAGATGATCCAGCGACAATTTTGAAAGACGTTCTGACGTCAAAGTTTGCTTCGTTCGGCTCAAGGGCGGGTCAGAGGGATGGCCTGGAGGATTTTGGGAAAAGTCTTCAAGAACCAGGCATACTCGAGAACAAATAGCGTCTAGAAGGTCCTGTAGGTCTGCTTTTGGCCAGGCGTCATTTGCCTGTACAATCAGTCAGTCCTTCCCATAACCAAGAAGTATGAAATTTTGCGCACTTGAATCTGAACATGCAGGCTGCCCTTCATGGTCCATATGTGGATTATTCTGCCAAAATTTTCAGACACACCCAATGTACAGAATTGAAAAACTTCTTACGGAGTTAAAGACGTTAGTCTGACTGAAAACAACACAGACTCCAGCTCAATGACCA